>NW_028245062.1:600000-757232 GCF_964263255.1 Lissotriton vulgaris
ATAGGGCAAGCTTCCTATACATCGAGCCCAGGAGGGTGGACAGGGCAAGCTTCCCTTACATAGAGCCCAGGAGGGTGGATAGGGCAAGATTCCATTACATAGAGTCCAGGAGTGTGGAAAGAGCAAGCTTCCCTTATATAGAGGCCAGGAGGGTGTAAAGGGCAAGCTTCCCTTACATATAGCCAGGAGGGTGGACAGGGCAAGATTCCTTTACGGAGAGCCCAGGAGGGTGGACAGGGCAAGCCTCCGTTTCATTGAGGCCATTGGGTGGATAAGGCAAGCTTCCCTTACATAGAGCCTAGGATGGTGTGCAGGGCAAGCTTCCTTACATAGAGCCCAGGGGGGTGGACAGGGCAAGCGTCCCTTTCATAGCGCTCAGGAGGCTGAATAGAGCAATCTTCCCTTACATAGAGCCCAGTAGGGTGGACAGGGTGAGATTCCCTTACAAACAGCCCTGGAGGGTAAGCTTCCTTTACATAGAGCACAGGAGGTAGATAGAGCAAGCTTCCATTACATAGACCCCAGGAGGGTGGACAGGGCATGCTTCCCTTACATAGAGCCCAGGGCGTAGATAGAGCAAGCTTCCCTTACATAGAGCCCAGGAGGGTGGGCAGGGCAAGCTTCCCTTATATAGAGCCAAAGAGGGTGGATAGAGCAAGCTTCCCTTACTTAGAGCCCAGAAGGGTGGATAGAGCAAGCTTTCCTTACATCGAGCCAAGGTGGGTGGACAGGGCAAGCTTTCCTTACATAGAGCCCAGGAGGGTGGATAGGGCAAGCTTCCCTTACATAGAGCCCAGGAGGGTGGACAGGGCAAGCGTCCCTTACATAGAGCCCAGGAGGGTAGATAGGGCAAGCTTCCCTTACATAGAGCCAGGAGGGTGGACAGGGCAAACTTCGCTTATTTAGAGCCATGAGGGTGGACAGGGCAAGCTTCCCTTACATAGAGCCCAGGAGGGTAGATAGGGCAAGCTTCCCTTACATAGAGCCAGGAGGGTGGACAGGGCAAACTTTGCTTATTTAGAGCCATGAGGGTGGACAGGGCAAGCTTCCCTTACATAGAGCCAGGAAAGTGAACAGGGCAAGCTTCCTTTACATAGAGCCCAGGAGGCTGGACAGGGAAAGCATCCCTTACATAGAGCCCAGGAGGGTGGACAGGGCAAGATTCCCTTACATAGAGCCCAGGAGAGTGGACAGGGCATGCTTCCCTTACATAGAGCCCAGGAGTGTGGACAGGACAATCTTCCCATACATAGATCCCAGGAGGGTGGACAGGGCAAGCTTCCATTACAAAGAGCCCGGGAGGGAGGATAGAGCAAACGTCCCTTACATAGAGCGCAGGAGGGGGGACAGGGCAAGCTTCCTTTAGATAGAGCCCAGGAGGTGGGACAGGGAAAGCTTCCCTTAATTTGAGACCAAGAGGGGAGACAGGGCAAGCTTCCCTTACCTAGAGCCCAGGAGGGTGGACATGGCAAGTGTCCCTCACATAGAGCCCAGGAGGGTGGACAGGGCAAGCTTCTCTTATATAGAGCCCAAGAGGGTGGATAGAGCAAGCTTCCCTTACTTAGAGCCCAGAAAGGTGGATAGAGCAAGCTTTCCTTACATCGAGCCATGGTGGGTGGACAGGGCAAGCTTCCCTTACATAGATCCCAGGAGGGGGGACAGGGCGAACTTCCCTTACATAGAGCCAAGGAGGGTAGATAGGGCAAGCTTCCCTTACATAGAGCCCAGGAGAGTGGACAGGGCAAGCGTCCCTTACATAGAGCTGAGGAGGGGGGATAGGGCAAGTTTCCCTTACATAGAGCCCAGGAGGGTGGGCAGGGCAAGCTTCCCTTATATAGAGCCAAAGAGGGTGGATAGAGCAAGCTTCCCTTACTTAGAGCCCAGGAGCGTGGATAGGGCAAGCTTCCCTTACATAGAGCCCAGGAGGGTGGATAGGGCAAGCTTCCCTTACATAGATCCCAGGAGGGGGGACAGGGCAGGCTTCCCTTACATAGAGCCCAGGAAGGGGGACAGGGCAAGCTTCACTTACATAGAGCCCAGGAGGGTGGACAGGGCAAGCGTCCCTTACATAGAGCCCAGGAGGGTAGATAGGGCAAGCTTCCCTTACATAGAGCCAGGAGGGTGGACAGGGAAAACTTCGCTTATTTAGAGCCATGAGGGTGGACAGGGCAAGCTTCCCTTACATAGAGCCATGAAAGTGAACAGGGCAAGCTTCCTTTACATAGAGCCCAGGAGGGTGGACAGGGAAAGCATCCCTTACATAGAGCCCAGGAGGGGGAACAGGGCAAGATTCCCTTACATAGAGCCCAGGAGAGTGGACAGGGCATGCTTCCCTTACCTAGAGCCCAGGAGGGTGCACAGGGCAATCTTCCCATACATAGATCCCAGGAGGGTGGACAGGGCAAGCTTCCCTTACAAAGAGCCCAGGAGGGAGGATAGAGCAAACTTCCCTTACATAGAGCGCAGGAGGGGGGACAGGGCAAGCTTCCTTTAGATAGAGCCCAGGAGGTGGGACAGGGAAAGCTTCCCTTAAATGGAGACCAAGAGGGGAGACAGGGCAAGCTTCCCATACATGGAGCCCAGGAGGGTGGACATGGCAAGCATCCCTTACATAGAGCCCAGGAGGGTGGACAGGGCAAGCTTCCCATATATAGAGCCCAAGAGGGTGGATAGAGCAAGCTTCCCTTACTTAGAGCCCAGAAGGGTGGATAAAGAAAGCTTTCCTTACATCGAGCCAAGGTGGGTGGACAGGGCAAGCTTCCCTTACATAGATCCCAGGAGGGGGGACAGGGCAAACTTCCCTTACATAGAGCCCAGGAGGGTAGATAGGGCAAGCTTCCCTTACATGGAGCCCAGGAGAGGGGACAGGGCAAGCGTCCCTTACATAGAGCTGAGGAGGGGGGATAGGGCAAGTTTCCCTTACATAGAGCCCAGGAGGGTGGGCAGGGCAAGCTTCCCTTATATAGAGCCAAAGAGGGTGGATAGAGCAAGCTTCCCTTACTTAGAGCCCAGAAGGGTGGATAGAGCAAGCTTTCCTTACATCGAGCCAAGGTGGGTGGACAGGGCAAGCTTTCCTTACATAGAGCCCAGGAGGGTGGATAGGGCAAGCTTCCCTTACATAGATCCCAGGAGGGGGGACAGGGCAGGCTTCCCTTACATAGACCCCAGGAAGGGGGACAGGGCAAGCTTCCCTTACATAGAGCCCAGGAGGGTGGACAGGGCAAGCGTCCCTTACATAGAGCCCAGGAGGGTAGATAGGGCAAGCTTCCCTTAGATAGAGCCAGGAGGGTTACCAGGGCAAACTTCGCTTATTTAGAGCCATGAGGGTGGACAGGGCAAGCTTCCCTTACATAGAGCCAGGAAAGTGAACAGGGCAAGCTTCCTTTACCTAGAGCCCAGGAGGCTGGACAGGGAAAGCATCCCTTACATAGAGCCCAGGAGGGTGGACAGGGCAAGATTCCCTTACATAGAGCCCAGGAGAGTGGACAGGGCATGCTTCCCTTACATAGAGCCCAGGAGGGTGGACAGGGCAATCTTCCCATACATAGATCCCAGGAGGGTGGACAGGGCAAGCTTCCATTACAAAGAGCCCAGGAGGGAGGATAGAGCAAACGTCCCTTACATAGAGCGCAGGAGGGGGGACAGGGCAAGCTTCCTTTAGATAGAGCCCAGGAGGTGGGACAGGGAAAGCTTCCCTTAATTTGAGACCAAGAGGGGAGACAGGGCAAGCTTCCCTTACCTAGAGCCCAGGAGGGTGGACATGGCAAGTGTCCCTTACATAGAGCCCAGGAGAGTGGACAGGGCAAGCGTCCCTTACATAGAGCTGAGGAGGGGGGATAGGGCAAGTTTCCCTTACATAGAGCCCAGGAGGGTGGACAGGGCAAGCTTCCCTTATATAGAGCCAAAGTGGGTGGATAGAGCAAGCTTCCCTTACTTAGAGCCCAGAAGGGTGGATAGAGCAAGCTTTCCTTACATCGAGCCAAGGTGGGTGGACAGGGCAAGCTTTCCTTACATAGATCCCAGGAGGAGGGAGAGGGCAAGCTTCCCTTACATAGAGCCCAGGAGGGTGGACAGGGCAAGCGTCCCTTACATAGAGCCCAGGAGGGTGGATAGGGCAAGCTTCCCTTACATAGAGCCAGGAGGGTGGACAGGGCACGCTTCCCTTATATAGAGCCAGGAAGGTGGACTGGGCAAGCTTCACTTACAAAGAGCCAGGAAAGTGAACAGGGCAAGCTTCCTTTACATAGAGCCCAGGAGGGTGGCAGGGCAAGCTTCCCTTACATAGAGCCCAGGAGGGTGGACAGGGCATTATTCCCTTACATAGAGCCAGGAGGGTGGACGGGGCAAAATTCCCTTACATAGAGCCCAGGAGGGTGGATGGAGCAAGCATCCCTTACATGGAGCCTAGGAGGGTGGACACGGCAAGTGTCCCTTATATAGATCCCGGGATGGTGGACAGGGCAATATTCCCTTACAGAGACCAGAAGGGTGGACAGGGCAAGCGTCCCTTACATAGAGCCAAGGAGAGTGGACAGGGAAAGATTCCCTTACATAGAGCCCAGGAGGGTGGACAGGGCAATCTTGACATACATAGATCCCAGGAGTGTGGACAGGGCAAGCTTCCCTTACAAAGAGCCCAGGAGGGAGGATAGAGCAAACTTCCCTTACAAAGAGCGCAGGAGCGGGGACAGGGCAAACTTCCATTACATAGAGCCCAGGAGGGTGGATAGGGCAAGGTTCCCTTACATAGAGCCCAGGAGGGTGGACAGGGCAAGCGTCCCTTACATAGAGCTGAGGAAGGGGGACAGGGCAAGTTTCCCTTACATAGAGCCAAGGAGAGTTGACAGGGCAAGCGTGCCTTACATAGAGCACAGGAGGGTGGATAGGGCAAGCTTCCTTTGCATAGAACCAAGGAGGGTGGACAGGGCAAGCTTCTCTTACATAGAGCCAGGAGGGTGGACAGGGCAAGCTTCCCTTACATAGACCCAGGAGGTAGGACAGGTCAAGCTTCCCTTACCTAGGGCCAGGAGAGTGAACAGGGCACGCTTCCTTTACAGATAGCCCAGGAGGGTGGACAAGGCAAGCTTCTGTTACATAGAGCCCAGGAGGATGGACAGGGCAAAATTCCCTTACATAGAGCCAGGAGGGTGGAAAGGGCAAGTTTCCCTTACATAGAGCCCAGGAGGGTGGATAGAGCAAGCTTCCCTTACTTGGAGCCCAGGAGGGTGTACAGGGTAAGATTCCCTTAAATAGAGCCTAGGAGTGTGGACAGGGCAAGCAACCATTACATAGAGCCCGGGAGGGTGGACAGGGCAATATTCCCTTACATAGAGCACAGGAGGGGGGACAGGGCAAGCTTCCTTTACATAGAGCCCAGGAGGGGGGGCAGCGAAAGCTTCCCCCTACATAGAGACCAAGAGGGGGGACAGGGTAAGCTTCCCTTACATAGAGCCCAGGAGGGTGGACAGGGCAAGCGTCCCTTACATACAGCCCTGGAAGGTGGACAGGGCAAGCTTCCCATACATAGAGCCCAAGAGGGTGGATAGAGCAAGCTTCCCTTACATATAATCAGGAGGGTGGACAGGGCAAGCTTCCCTTACAAAGAGCCCAGGAGGGAGGATAGAGCAAACTTCTCTTACATAGAGCGCAGGAGGGGGGACAGGGCAAGCTTCCCTTACATAGAGCGCAGGAGGGTGGACAGGGCAAGCTTCCCATACACAGAGCCCAGGAGAGTGGACAGGGCAATCTTCCCATACATAGATCCCAGGAGGGTGGACAGGGCAAGCTTCCCTTACCTAGGGCCAGGAGAGTGAACAGGGCAAGCTTCCTTTACAGAGAGCCCAGGAGGGTGGACAGGGCAAGCTTCCCTTACATAGAGCCCATGAGGGTGAACAGGGCAATATTCCCTTACATAGAGCCAGGAGGGTGGACAAGGCAAGTTTCCCTTACATAGAGCCCAGGAGGGTGGATAGAGCAAGCTTCCCTTACATGGAGCCCAGGAGGGTGTACCGGGTAAGATTCCCTTACATAGAGCCTAGAAGTGTGGACAGGGCAAGCGTCCCTTACATAGAGCCCAGGAGGGTGGACAGGGCAATATTCCCTTACATAAAGCCCAGGAGTGTGGATAGAGAAACCTTCCCTTACATAGAGCACAGGAGAGGGGACAGGGCAAGCTTCCCTTACATAGAGCCCAGGAGGGGGGACAGCAAAATCTTCCCCCTACATAGAGACCAAGAGGGGGGGGACAGGGTAAGCTTCTCTTACATAGAGCCAAGGAGGGTGGACAGGGCAAGTGCCCCTTACATAGAGCCCAGGAGGGTGGACAGGGCAAGCTTCCCATACATAGAGCCCAAGAGGGTGGATAGAGCAAGCTTCCCTTACATAGAGCCAGGAGGGTGGACAGGGCAAGCTTCCCTTACAAAGAGCCCAGGAGGGAGGATAGAGCAAACCTCCCTTACATATAGCGCAGGAGGGTGGACAGGGCAAGCTTCCTTTAGATAGAGCCCAGGAGATGGGACAGGGAAAGCTTCCCTTAATTGGAGACCAAGAGGGGAGACAGGGCAAGCTTCCCTTACGTAGAGCCCAGGAGGGTGGACATGGCAAGTGCCCCTTACATAGAGCCCAGGAGGGTGGACAGGGCACGCTTCCCTTACATGGAGCCCAAGAGGGTGGATAGAGCAAGCTTCCCTTACATAGAACCAGGAGGGTGGACAGGGCAAGCTTCCCTTACAAAGAGCCCAGGAGGGAGGATAGAGCAAACTTCACTTACATAGAGCGCAGGAGGGGGGACAGGGCAAGCTTCCCTTACATAGAGCGCAGGAGGGTGGACAGGGCAAGCGTCCCTTGCATACAGCCCAGGAAGGTGGACAGGGCAAGCTTCCCATATATAGAGTCCAAGAGGGTGGAGAGAGCAAGCTTCCCTTACATAGAGCCCATGAGGGTGGACAGGGCAAGCTTCCCTTACAAAGTGCCCAGGAGGGAGGATAGAGCAAACTTCCCTTACAAAGAGCGCAGCTGCGGGGACAGGGCAAACTTCCATTAGATAGAGCCCAGTAGGTGGGACAGGGAAAGCTTCCCCCTACATAGAGCGCAGGAGGGTGGACAGGGCAAGCTTCCCATACACAGAGCCCAGGAGAGTGGACAGGGCAAGATTCCCTTACATAGAGCCCAGGAGGGTGGATAGAGCAAGCGTCCCTTACCAGAGCCTAGGAGGGTGGACACGGCAAGTGTCCCTTATATAGAGCCCGGGATGGTGGACAGGGCAATATTCCCTTACAGAGACCAGAAGGGTGGACAGGGCAAGCGTCCCTTACATAGAGCCAAGGAGAGTGGACAGGGCAAGCTTCCCTTACAAAGAGCCCAGGAGGGAGGATAGAGCAAACTTCCCTTACAAAGAGCGCAGGAGCGGGGACAGGGCAAACTTCCATTACATAGAGCCCAGGAGGGTGGATAGGGCAAGGTTCCCTTACATAGAGCCCAGGAGGGTGGACAGGGCAAGAGTCCCTTACATAGAGCTGAGGAAGGGGGACAGGGCAAGTTTCCCTTACATAGAGCCAAGGAGAGTTGACAGGGCAAGCGTCCCTTACATAGAGCACAGGAGGGTGGATAGGGCAAGCTTCCTTTACATAGAGCCAAGGAGGGTGGACAGGGCAAGCTTCTCTTACATAGAGCCAGGAGGGTGGACAGGGCAAGCTTCCCTTACATAGACCCAGGAGGTAGGACAGGTCAAGCTTCCCTTACCTAGGGCAAGGAGAGTGAACAGGGCACGCTTCCTTTACAGATAGCCCAGGAGGGTGGACAGGGCAAGCTTCCGTTACATAGAGCCCAGAAGGGTGGACAGGGCAAAATTCCCTTACATAGAGCCATGAGGGTGGACAGGGCAAGTTTCCCTTACATAGAGCCCAGGAGGGTGGATAGAGCAAGCTTCCCTTACTTGGAGCCCAGGAGGGTGTACAGGGTAAGATTCCCTTAAATAGCGCCTATGAGTGTGGACAGGGCAAGCAACCATTACATAGAGCCTGGGAGGGTGGACAGGGCAATATTCCCTTGTATAAAGCCAAGGAGGGTGGATAGAGAAATCTTCCCTTACATAGAGCACAGGAGGGGGGACAGGGCAAGCTTCCTTTACATAGAGCCCAGGAGGGGGGACAGCGAAAGCTTCCCCCTACATAGAGACCAAGAGGGGGGACAGGGTAAGCTTCCCTTACATAGAGCCCAGGAGGGTGGACAGGGCAAGCGTCCCTTACATACAGCCCAGGAAGGTGGATAGGGCAAGCTTCCCATACATAGAGCCCAAGAGGGTGTATAGAGCAAGCTTCCCTTACATAGAACCAGGAGGGTGGACAGGGCAAGCTTTCCATACACAGAGCCCAGGAGAGTGGACAGGGCAAGATTCCCTTACATAGAGCCCAGGAGGGTGGACAGGGCAAGCTTCCCTTACATAGAGCCCAGGAGGGTGGACAGGGCAAGCTTCCCTTACATAGAGCCCAGGAGGGTGGACAGGGCAATCTTCCCATACATAGATCCCAGGAGGGTGGACAGGGCAAGCTTCCCTTACCTAGGGCCAGGAGAGTGAACAGGGCAAGCTTCCTTTACAGAGAGCCCAGGAGGGTGGACAGGGCAAGCTTCCCTTACATAGAGCCCATGAGGGTGGACAGGGCAAGATTCCCTTACATAGAGCCAGGAGGGTGGACAAGGCAAGTTTCCCTTACATAGAGCCCAGGAGGGTGGATAGAGCAAGCTTCCCTTACATGGAGCCCAGGAGGGTGTACTGGGTAAGATTCCCTTACATAGAGCCAAGAAGTGTGGACAGGGCAAGCGTCCCTTACATAGAGCCCAGGAGGGTGGACAGGGCAATATTCCCTTACATAAAGCCCAGGAGTGTGGATAGAGAAACTTTCCCTTACATAGAGCACAGATGGGGGGACAGGGCACGCTTCCCTTACATAGAGCCCAGGAGGGGGGACAGCAAAATCTTCCCTCTACATAGAGACCAAGAGGGGGGGGACAGGGTAAGCTTCTCTTACATAGAGCCAAGGAGGGTGGACAGGGCAAGTGCCCCTTACATAGAGCCCAGGAGGGTGGACAGGGCAAGCTTCCCATACATAGAGCCCAAGAGGGTGGATAGAGCAAGCTTCCCTTACATAGAGCCAGGAGGGTGGACAGGGCAAGCTTCCCTTACAAAGAGCCCAGGAGGGAGGATAGAGCAAACTTCCCTTACATAGAGTGCAGGAGAGGGGACAGGGCAAGCTTCCCTTACATAGAGCCCAGGAGGGTGGACAGGGCAAGCTTCCCATACATAGAGCCCAGGAGGGTGGACATGGCAAGATTCCCTTACATAGAGCCCAGGAGGGTGGGCAGGGCAAGCTTCCCTTACATAGAGCCCAGGAGGGTGGACAGGGCAATCTTCCCATACATAGATCCCAGGAGGGTGGACAAGGCAAGCTTTCCTTACAAAGAGCCCAGGAGGGAGGATAGAGCAAACTTCCCTTACATAGAGCGCAGGAGGGTGGACAGGGCAAGCTTCCTTTAGATAGAGCCCAGGAGGTGGGACAGGGAAAGCTTCCCTTAATTGGAGACGAAGAGGGGAGACAGGGCAAGCTTCCCTTACGTAGAGCCCAGGAGGGTGGACATGGCAAGTGTCCCTTACATAGAGCCCAGGAGGGTGGACAGGGCTCGCTTCCCTTACATGGAGCCCAAGAGGGTGGATAGAGCAAGCTTCCCTTACTTAGAGTCCAGGAGGGTGGATAGAGCAAGCTTTCCTTACATCAAGCCCAGGTGGGTGGACAGGGCAAGGTTCCCTTACATAGATCCCAGGACTGGGGACAGGTCAAACTTCCCTTACATAGAGCCCAGGAGTATGGATAGGGCAAGTTTCCCTTACATAGAGCCCAGGAGGGTGTAAAGGGCAAGCTCCCCTTACATAGAGCTAAGAAGTGGGGACAGGGTAAGTTTCCCTTACATAGAGCCCAGGAGGGTGGACAGGGCAAGCATCCCTTACATAGAGCCCAGAAGGGTGGATAGGGAAAGCTTCCTTTACATAGAGCCAAGGAGGGTGGACAGGGCAAGCCTCTCTTACATTGAGCCAGGAGGGTGGACAGGGCAAGTTTCCCTTACATAGCACCAGGAGGGTGGACAGGTCAAGCTTCCCTTTCCTAGGGCCAGGAGAGTGAACAGGGCATGCTTCCTTTACAGAGAGCCCAGGAGGGTGGTGAGGGCAAGCTTCCCTTACATAGAGTCCAGGAGGGTGGACAGGGCAAGATTCCCTTACATAGAGCCAGGAGGGTGGACAGGGCAAGTTTCCCTTACAAAGAGCCCAGGAGGGTGGATAGAGCAAACTTCCATTACATGGAGCCCAGGAGGGTGTACAGGGTAAGATTCCCTTAAATAGAGCCTAGGAGTGTAGACAGGGCAACTGTCCCTTACATAGAGCCCAGGAGGGTGGACAGGGCAATATTCCCTTACATAAAGCCCAGGAGAGTGGATAGAGAAATCTCCCCTTACATAGAGCACAGGAGAGGGGACAGGGCAAGCTTCCCTTACATAGAGACCAGGAGGGGGGAACAGGGAAAGCTTCCCCCTACATAGATACCAAGAGGGTGTACAGGGCAACATTCCCTTAAATATAGTCTAGGAGTGTGGACAGGGCAAGCGTCCCTTACATAGAGCCCAGGAGGGAAGACAGGGCAAGATTCCCCTACATAGAGTCCAGGAGGGTGGAAAGAGAAAGCTTCCCTTAAATAGAAGCCAGGGGGGTGTACTGGGCAAGCTTCACTTATATATAGCCAGGTGGGTGGATAGGGCCAGATTCCCTCACATTGAGCCCATTAGGGTGGATGGGGCAAGCTTCCCTTACATAGAGCCCAGGAGGGTGGACAGGGCAAGCTTCCCTTACATAGAGCCCAAGAGGGTGGATAGGGCAAGCTTCCCTTACTTAGAGCCCAGGAGGGTGGACAGGGCAAGCGTCCCTTTCATAGAGCTCAGAAGGCTGAATAGAGCAAGCTTCCCTTACATGGAGCCCAGGAGGGTGGACAGGGTGAGATTCCCTTACATAGAACCCAGGAGAGTGGACAGGGCAAGCTTTCTTTACATAGAGTCCAGGAGGGTAGATAAAGCAAGCTTCCCTTACATAGCGCACAGGAGGTGGACAGGGCAAGCTTCCCTTACGTAGTGCCTGGGAGGCTGGACAGGGCAAGCTTCCCTTACATAGAGCCCAGGAGGGTGGACAGGGCAAGCAACCCTTACATAGAGCCCAGGAGGGTGGACAGGGCAAGCTTCCCTTACATAGAGCCCAAGAGGGTGGATAGAGCAAGCTTCCCTTACTTAGAGCCCAGGAGGGTGGATAGAGCAAGCTTTCCATACATTGAGCCCAGGTGGGTGGACAGGGCAATCTTCCCTTACATAGATTCCAGGAGGGGGGACAGGGCAAACTTCCCTTACATAGAGCCCAGGAGGGTGGATAGGGCAAGCTTCCCTTACAAAGAGCCCAGGAGGGTGGAGAGGGCAAGCGTCCCTTACATAGAGCTGAGGAGGGGGGACAAGGCAAACTTCCCTTACGTAGAGCACAGGAGGGTGGACAGGGCAAGCATCACAAGCATTCCTTAACATCTGGAACCCAGTCTCCACTGAGGACACAATCCGCCTGATGAATTCCATCCACTCAGGATCCCCCACAGACCCATGTCCTCACCACATCTTCAACAAAGCGGACTCCATCATAGCACCGCACCTCCGAGACGTCATCAACTGCTCCTTCAACTCCGCCACCTTCCCGGAAAACTGGAAACACGCCGAACTCACCGCCCTTCTGAAAAAACCCACAGCGGACCCCACCGAACTCAAAAACTACCGCCCCATCTCGCTCCTTCCATTCCCGGCCAAAGTCATCGAGAAAGCTGTCAACATCCAGCTCGCCGCCTTCCTCGAAGCCAACAAATCCCTCGATTCCTCACAATCTGGCTTCCGAGCAAAACACAGCACTGAGACCGCCCTCATCGCAGCAACAGACGACATTCGAACTCTACTGGACAATGGAGACACAGTCGCCCTCATCCTCCTCGACCTCTCTGCAGCATTCGACACAGTCTGCCACAGCACCCTTTTACAACGCCTCAATAACATCGGAATCCAAGGAAAAGCACTTGAATGGATCACCTCATTCCTTGCCGGAAGAACCCAGAGAGTCCGCCTCCCACCATTCAAGTCCGAGGCCACCGAAGTCATCTGTGGCGTACCACAAGGATCCTCACTCAGCCCCACCCTCTTCAACGTATACATGAGCCCCCTCGCGGCCATCGCCCGCCAACACAACCTCAACATCATCTCTTACGCGGATGACACTCAGCTAATCCTCTCTCTCACCAATGACCCCAGCACCGCCAAAACTAACCTACACGAAGGAATGAAAGAAGTTGCCGAATGGATGAAACAAAGCCGTCTGAAACTGAACTCAGACAAAACAGAAGTCCTCATCCTAGGAACATCCCCCTCTGCATGGGACGACTCCTGGTGGCCGGAAGCCCTCGGAAAAGCACCCATCCCGACAGACCACGCACGGAACCTAGGCGTCATCCTGGATTCTTCACTCTCAATGAACAGACAAGTCAGCGCCGTATCCTCTTCCTGCTTCAACATTCTTCGCATGCTCAGAAAAACATTTCGCTGGATCCCCACCGAAACAAGGAAAACAGTCACCCACGCTCTGGTCACGAGCCGACTAGACTACGGAAACACCCTCTACGCAGGCACTACCGCTAAACTCCAGAAGAAACTCCAACGAATCCAAAACGCCTCAGCCAGGATCATATTAGACATCCCACGCAACGAACACATCTCTGGTCACCTTAAAGACCTCCACTGGCTACCCGTCAATAAGAGGATCACTTTCCGACTGCTAACCCACGCACACAAATCACTCTACGACATCGGACCAGAATGCCTCAACTCACGACTATCCTTCTACACCCCCTCCCGCCAACTGCGTTCTTCCAGCCAAGCCCTCGCCAATGTACCTCGCATCAACAAGACCACCATGGGAGGCAGATCCTTCTCATACCTAGCTGCTAAAACATGGAACTCACTCCCCGCCTACCTTCGCCTTACCCAGAACCACCTAGCATTCAGAAAGCAACTTAAAACGTGGATATTTGACAAGTAATCCTCCTCCCCTGTCTAAGCGCCTTGAGACCCTCTGGGTATGTAGTGCGCTATACAAATTCTTTGACTTGACTTGACTTGACATAGAGCCAGGAGAGTGAACAGGGCAAGATTCCTTTACATAGAGCCCAGGAGGGTGGACAGGGCAAGATTCCCTTACATAGAGCCAGGAGGGTGGACAGGGCAAGTTTCCCTTACATAGAACCCAGGAGGGTGGATAGAGCAAGCTTCCCTTACGTGGAGCCCAGGAGGGTGTACAGGGTAAGATTCCCTTAAATAGAGCCTAGGAGTGTGGACAGGGCAAGCGTCCCTTACATAGAGCCCAGGAGGGTGGACAGGGCAAGATTCCTTTACATAAAGCCCAGGAGGGTGGATAGAGAAATCTTTCCCTACATAGGTGTTTGCGAGTGGCCCAGTGGCAGTGGGCTGGCTCGCTAACGCTCTGAGAGCATTTTTAGACATTACCTGCATTGTGCCCCGCTGGATGCGAGCGGGTGGCGCTTTCACGCAACGCTAGTTTTTAACTTCTGTTTTAATACAAATATTTTGTTATGCAGGCAACTAACTCCTGAATCTTACTTTTGAAGGTGAGCTGCTGGCTGGGGGCTTTCTGGAACCGCTGGTTCCCAGCGGTCTCGGGCGCCATCTTTGATTGGGCTTGTTCCACTGGAGTGTAGCCCTGACACTCCACCCTCGTTCCGCCCCTATTTAGGAGCGCGTCTTGATTCTTGCTCCGTGTTTGCGAGTGGCCCAGTGGCAGTGGGCTGGCTCGCTAACGCTCTGAGAGCATTTTTAGACATTACCTGCATTGTGCCCCGCTGATTGCGAGCGGGTGGCGCTTTCACGCAACGCTAGTTTTTAACTTCTGTTTTAATACAAATCTTTTGTTATGCAGGCAACTAACTCCTGAATCTTACTTTTGAAGGTGAGCTGCTGGCTGGGGGCTGTCTGGAACCGCTGGTTCCCAGCGGTCGCGGGCGCCATCTTTGATTGGGCTTGTTCCACTGGAGTGTAGCCCTGACACTCCACCCTCGTTCCGCCCCTATTTAAACGGCCCTCATGTGTCAGCGCAGCGGACGAGCGCAGCGGGCGCGACGTAGGCGCGCCGGAGTTGCGCCTGAGTTAAGCCCGTCTGCGCCCGTCCGCGCCAGGCCGGGGCAAGGGGCATGTCACTCTGTCTCTGCCCCCACTTACACTCGTTCTTTCCTTATATCTGTTCACGACCCCGCCCTTCCCCCTCCCCAATCCGCTCCCAAACTGGCACTACACAACCTGTTTACGACCAGAACTTCCTTCCCTGAGATCGCCCCTATTTTGCCTTATATCAGTTCTCCTGCCTCGGGCCCCAAGGTCCGGACCCTGTCACCACCATGCTCCCTTACTCCCCCATTGTCTGTGATGTACCTCAATACCCGGTCTCTGGTCCGCCATCAATCAGAAATATTCTACCTTCTGGAATCGGAACAGCCTGACGTCTTGTTCCTGACCGAGACCTGGCTCACAGACGACTCGTCCCCAGACATCCTGGCAGCCATTCCCTCAGGCTACTACGTACTGCAAACCAACCGCCCCCCTGGTAAAGCGGGCGGAGGGGTTGCAGCCATCATCAGACACCCCATTAGGTTCTCCCCAGTGCCCTCTCCCAGTATTACCTCGACAGACTGTCTCGTACTTAGACTGGAGCAGCCTGGGTCCTCGCTCATTTGTGTGCTGATATACCGTCCCCCTCAACCCATGCCTAATTTTTCTATTCAGTTTGGCGACCTGATCACCCAGCTTACCATTAACAACTCCAACGTGTTGGTCCTGGGCGACTTTAATTACTTGCCGTCAGACATCCATGAAACTTCTGACTCACGCGCCTTCTCTGATCTAATGTTGAGTCTTAACTGAACCCAACATATACATGCACCATCGCATGTTAAAGGCCATATTCTAGATCAAGTTTGGACCACCTCCCTTGATATTTCTGTCCCCCTCATTCTTCCCTGTCTCTGGTCAGATCATTATCTCATTACTTTTACCTTAGCCAATTTCCTGGCACGTAATTGGAATAAAGCCGATCTTAATAAATTTACTGCCCTTCTGAGCTCATCGTCCCCACTCACCATTGGATCTACCACCTCCACTGACCTTCAGTCCGAAACCCTTACACACTGGCTCACCTCTGCGGCCGACTCTGTGGCACCCTTAAAACCTGTCAAGACGAGGCGCAGCTATGATGCCCAAAGGTGGTTTACCGCTGAGCTCAGCGCACAGAAAGACGCTGGCGCCGGGGTTACTCCCCCGAATCGAAAGAGATTTTCTCGTCTCGGTTGAAGGAGTACAAGGAAGCAATTACTGTGGCCAAATCACGATATTTTTCAAGTAAAATTCTGAATTCGTCCAATAAGTCCAAAGACATTTTTTCTATTGTGGAAGAACTATCTAACCCGGCAAGAGTCACTCTAGCCCCCCTTCCCTCCCAGCCTCTGTGCGACTCCCTTAACCAATTTTTTGTGGATAAAATCATCAAAATCAAAACTAGCATCTCCACTTTAGCTCCACCTGTCCCCACATCTTTCCGTGTCCCCAGCTATCCTCACACTCACACTCTCACTCATATCCCCCCCATCTCAAAGGATAACTTTCTATCACTCCTCCACAAAGTTTCTTCTGGCTCTCGGAGCGATTGTTGCCCCCCCTCGGCCCTTGGGGAAGCTTTTACTTCCTGTCCAGACCCCCCCCCCCCTTGCTCTTTTGAACAATTCTTTGACTACGGGGGAGGTTCCTGGATCCTTCAAACAGGCCGAGGTGGTTGCCATTCTGAAAAAAACCTTCGGCAGACCCTTCCATCATGAGCAACTATCGCCCAATTTCCCTCCTTCCTTTTCTTAGTAAAGTTTTAGAGTTGCACGTTACTCACATTCTTAGTTCTTTTGTGGAAGACTCAAGTGTATTGGACCCCCAGCAGGCTGGATTCAGACCCGCGCACTCCACAGAAGCAGTCATTCTTTCTGTTATGGAGGAACTTTCTGTTATGGAGCAACCATCAAGCTTAATATCCCTCCACCCTCCTCTGTCTTCGTCGATCCCGTCCCCCCTCCCCTCCCCCACCTTCTTACCTCTATCCCCCCCCTCACGCAGGACTCTTTTCTGGAGATACTCCCTAAAGTGAAGTCGGGATCTCCCGCGGACGTCTGCCCAGCACGAGTCCTGCAGCAAATATACTCCAGCTGCCCTGACCCCCCCATTGCCTTCCTCAACAGTTCCCTGGCACAGGGCGTAGTGCCCTATTCGCTTAAAGCAGCTACCATAGTGCCCATCCTGAAGAAAGCTGGCGCTGACTCTTCTATCTCGGCTAACTATCGCCGCATCTCCCTGCTACCCTTCCTGGGCAAGGTGATGGAACGCCATGTTACCGCGGTGCTCAGCGCCCATGTTGAGGCAAACGGGGGACTGGCTTCCCGCCAAGCCGGGTTTCGTCCCAGGCATTCGACCGAGTCAGTCGTGGTCTCAGTCTTGGACAAACTCAGAAAGGGTATGGACGAAAATAAACACCAGGCACTGGTCCTCCTTGATCTTTCCGCCGCCTTTGACACGGTGGACCACACCATCCTACTCACCCGTGTCAAGGCGGCCGGTATCGGGGGATCAGCTCTGATCTGGCTCTCCTCCTTTCTGAGGGAACGCACGCAGGCGGTCCGGTTAGGCGACTTCACGGCCACTCCCCTCCCTGTCACTTGCGGTGTTCCCCAGGGATCCTCGCTCTCCCCCTTACTTTTCAACCTTTATATCTTTCCTCTCATCTTTGCACTACAGCAGCTGGAGGTCACCGTCTATAACTACGCGGATGACCTCCAGCTCATCTTTGATCTGTCCCCTTCTCCTCTCTCGGTCTCCAATTTCCAGTCATCCATGACATTCATCAGTGACTGGATGAACCACAACCACCTTAAGCTGAACCCGGATAAAACCGAGCTGGTTCTCACCGGTGGTTCATCCAGTCCCTGGAACTCTCTCTTCTGGCCCCCTTCTCTTGGCTCTGCACCGACCCCCTCCACCACGGTCAAAACACTTGGTGTCAAAATAAACAGCCAACTCACTCTCCACTCACAAATCAGCTCTGTGGTGTCCTCCTGTTTCCTTTCTCTCCGCACTATCCGCACTGTCTCCCGCTTCTTTTCCCCCCAGGCACTTAAGATCATTATGGCCGCACTCGTGATATCAAAATTGGACTACGCAAACGCTCTTTACCACGGTATCCCCGCTTACAGTTTGCGTAGACTCCAGACCGTCCAGAATCAAGCAGCCCGGCTTGTGTACGGCCTCCCTCGTTATCACCACTCCACCCCCCTTCTTAGAGAGCTTCACTGGCTCCCCATAAAGGAACGGGCCCTATTCAAGATCGGGTGCATGGTCTTCCAGGCCCGCCAGGGCTCCGCCCCTGCCTTCATCTCCTCACTAATCAAGTCCTATGTACCCACAAGAGAACTTCGATCTTCCTCCAGGTCCCTCCTCCAGATCCCTCGCTTCACTCGCAAAAAGTGGGGCAAGGCTAATTTCTCCACCCTAGCTCTAACCTTCTGGAACTCACTTCCTGACCACCTCTGTTCTGCCACTCAGTATCTCCCCTTTCGCAGAGATCTGAAAACGTTCCTTTTCAGCCAAGCCTTCCCCACTTAAACCCCTTCAAATATCCCTTTTTTCTCTCTCTGGTCTTCTTGTTTTCACCTCAGTTGCCGATCCCCCCAGCACCAAGAAACCGCAAGGTGTATGCTGCGCTTTACAAGTATTTTAAATTAGAAATTAAATTAGAAACTGCGCAGGGGGGCGGACGCTAACATCTGCCAGGCTCTGGTACTCCTGGATCTGTCGGCCGCCTTTGACACGGTCGACCATGATATCTTGGTCGACCGTGTCGGGGAGGCCGGCATCCAGGGTACCGCCCTGGCCTGGGTCCGCTCCTTCCTGACCCAACGCCATCAAGCTGTCAGGCTATCCCAGTTCTCTGCCGCCCAGGTCAAACTGACCTGCGGAGTCCCACAAGGCTCTTCCCTATCCCCCCTCCTTTTTAATTTGTATCTCTCCCCACTTATCCGTGCCCTCCGACAGTTCAATGTCACAGCGTTCAATTACGCGGATGACATACAACTAATTTTCAACATTGACTCCTCGGCTGAATCTATTTCCACCTTCCAAAACACCCTCTGCTTCATTAGCAACTGGATGAGCTCAAACCACCTGAAGCTCAACCCCGACAAGACCGAGCTGGTTCTTGTCGGGGGTCCCTCCAACCCTTGGGACTCTTCCTGTTGGCCTGTTAGCCTTGGCAGTCCACCCCGCCCTGCTAACTGTGCCAAAAGCCTGGGAGTCGTCATTAGCAGTGATCTCTCTATGACGCCCCAGATTAGCGCGGTAGTCTCCTCTAGCCATTTTCAACTAAGGAAAATTCGGAAAATCTCCCGCCTACTCACTTCCGAGGCCCTCATCTTGGCCCTGCTTGCGCTAGTCATATCGAGGCTTGACTATGCCAATGCGCTTTATGTAGGCATTCCAGCTTACCAACTTAGGAGGCTTCAATTGATCCAGAACCAGGCTACCCGCCTGATTCATTTTCAACCAAGAGATCAACACGTTCGCCCCCTCCTAAAAAGCCTCCACTGGCTCCCGGTAGCTGCCCGCTGTAAATTTAAGCTGGGCTGTATCATCTCCAAATCCCTTGCTGGTCAGGGTCCCCTCTTCATTTCTTCCCTCCTCCACTCCTATGTTCCCTCTCGTACTCTCCGGTCTTCCCAATTGGCCTTGTTATCAATTCCTAGATACAAGAGGAAGAAACATGGTGGCCTTAAGTTTTCTTTTTTGGCCCCCACTTTTTGGAATTCCCTCCCCCTTCCTCTTAGGTTGTCCACTCCGTATCCCAAATTCAGATCCTCCCTTAAAACTTTTCTTTTCACTGAATCCTACAAATAACCGGTCTCTTTGCTCCCTCATCTGCTCTCTCCATTATAGCGCCAAGAAACCTAACGGTGTTAGTTGCGCTTTAGAAATTTATTTAACATAACATTTAACATAACAGAGCACATTAGGGGGGACAGGGCAAGCTTCCTTTACATAGAGCCCAGGTGGGGGACAGGGAAAGCTTCCCTTACATAAAGAGCAAGAGGGGGGACAGGGCAATCTTCACTTACAGAGATCCCAAGAGGGTGGACAGGGCAAGCGTCCCTTACATAGAGCCCAGAAGGGAAGACAGGGCAAGCTTCCCATACATAGAGCCAAAGAGGGTGGATAGAGCAAGCTTCCCTTACATACAGCCAGGAGGATGGAAAGGGCAAGCCCCCCTTACATAGAGGCCGGGAGTGTTGACAGTGCATGCTTCCCTTATATAGATCCTGGAAGGGTGGATAGAGCAAGCGTCCCTTACATAGAGCCCTGGAGGGTGGATATAGCATGCGTCCCTTACATAGAGCCCGGGAGGGTGGACAGGGCAAGCTCCCCTTACATAGAGCCCAGGAGTGTGGATAGGGCAAGCTTCCTATACATCGAGCCCAGGAGGGTGGACAGGGCAAGCTTCCCTTACATAGAGCCCAGGAGGGTGGATAGGGCAAGATTCCATTACATAGAGTCCAGGAGTGTGGAAAGAGCAAGCTTCCCTTATATAGAGGCCAGGAGGGTGTAAAGGGCAAGCTTCCCTTACATATAGCCAGGAGGGTGGACAGGGCAAGATTCCTTTACGGAGAGCCCAGGAGGGTGGACAGGGCAAGCCTCCGTTTCATTGAGGCCATTGGGTGGATAAGGCAAGCTTCCCTTACATAGAGCCTAGGATGGTGTGCAGGGCAAGCTTCCTTACATAGAGCCCAGGGGGGTGGACAGGGCAAGCGTCCCTTTCATAGCGCTCAGGAGGCTGAATAGAGCAATCTTCCCTTACATAGAGCCCAGTAGGGTGGACAGGGTGAGATTCCCTTACAAACAGCCCTGGAGGGTAAGCTTCCTTTACATAGAGCACAGGAGGTAGATAGAGCAAGCTTCCATTACATAGACCCCAGGAGGGTGGACAGGGCATGCTTCCCTTACATAGAGCCCAGGGCGTAGATAGAGCAAGCTTCCCTTACATAGAGCCAGGAGGGTAGATAGAGCAAACTTCCCTTACATAGAGCCCAGGAGGGTGGATAGAGCAAGCATCCCTTACATAGAGCCCAGGAGGGTGGATAGAGGTAGCTTTTCTTACATAGAGCTAGGAGGTGGACAGGGCAAGCTTCCCTTACATAGAGCCTGGGAGGCTGGACAGGGCAAGCTTCCCTTACATAGAGCCCAGGAGGGTGGACAGGGCAAGCTCCTTTTACATCGAGCCCAGGAGGGTGGATGGAGAAAGCTTCCCTTACATATAGCCAGGAGGGTGGACAGGGCAAGATTCCCTTATATAGAGCCCAGGAGGGTGGACAGGGCAAGATTCCCTTACGCAGAGCCCAGGAAGGTGGACAGGGCAAGCCTCCATTTCATTGAGTCCACTGGGGTGGATAGTGCAAGCTTCCCTTACATAGAGCCTAGGATGGTGTGCAGGGCAAGCTTCCTTACATAGAGCCTAGTAGGGTGGACAGGGCAAGCGTCCCTTTCATAGCGCTCAGGAGGTTGAATAGAGCAAGCTTCCCTTACATAGAGCCCAGGAGGGTGGACTGGGCAAGCTTCCTTTACATAGAGCCCAGGAGGGTAGATAGAGCAAGGTTCCCTCACATAGAGCCCAGGGGGGTGGACAGGGCATGCTTCCCTTACATAGAGCCCAGGCTGGTAGATAGAGCAAGCGTCCCTTACATAGAGCCCAGGAGGATAGATAGAGCAAGCTTCCCTTACATATAGTCCAGGAGGGTAGATAGAGCAATCTTCCCTTACATAGAGCCCAAGAGGGTGTACAGGGCAAGCTTCCCTTACATATAGCCAGGAGGGTAGACAGGGCAAGATTCCCTTAAATAGAGCCCAGGAGGGTGGACAGGGCAAACCTCTCTTTCATTGAGCCCATTAGGGTGGATAGGGCAAGCTTCCATTACGTAGAGGCTAGGAGGGTGTACAGGGCAAGCTTCCCTTACATATAGCCAGGAGGGTATACAGGGCAAGATTCCCTTATATAGAGCCCAGGAAGGTGGGCAGAGCAAGATTCCCTAACATAGAGCCCAGGAAGCTGGACAGGGCAAGCCTCTGTTTCATTGAGTCCATTGGGGTGGATATGGCAAGCTTCACTTACATAGAGCCTAGGATGCTGTGCAGGGCAAGCTTCCTTACATAGAGCCCAGGGGGTGGGCAGGGCAAGCGTCCCTTTCATAGCGCTCAGAAGGCTGAATAGAGCAAGCTTCCCTTACATAGAGACCAGTAGAGTGGAAAGGGTGAGATTCCCTTACATAGAGCCCAGGAGGGTGGACAGGGAAAGCTTTCTTTACATTGAGCCCAGGAGGGTGGTTAGAGCAAGCTTCCCTTACATAGAGCCCAGGGGGTGGACAGGGCATGCTTCCCTTACATAGAGCCCAGGAGGGTAGATAGAGCAAGCTTCCCTTACATACAGCCCAGGAGGGTAGATAGAGCAAGCTTCCCTTACATAGAGCCCAGAAGGGTGGATAGAGCAAGCATCCCTTACATAGAGCCCAGAAGGGTGGATAGAGCAAGCTTTTCTTACATAGAGCCTAGAGGTGGACAGGGCAAGCTTCCCTTACATAGAGCCTGGGAGGCTGGACAGGGCAAGCTCCCTTTACATCGAATCCAGGAGGGTGGATAGAGCAAGCTTCCCTTGCATAGAGCCCAAGAGGGTGGAAAGGGCAAGCTTTCCTTACATAGAGTCCAGGAGGGTGGAAAGAGCAAGCTTTCCTTACATAGAGGCCAGGAGGGTGTACAGGGCAAGCTTCCCTTACATATAGCCAGGAGGGTAGACAGGGCAAGATTCCCTTAAATAGAGCCCAGGAGGGTGGACAGGGCAAGGTTCCCGTACATAGAGCCCAGGAGGGTGGACAAGGCAAGCCTCCCTTTCATTGAGCCCATTAGGGTGGATAGGGCAAGCTTCCCTTACATAGCGCCTGGGAGGCTGGACAGGGCAAGCTTCCCTTACATAGAGCCCAGGAGGGTGGACAGGGCAAGCTCCCTTTACATCGAGCCCAGGAGGGTGGATAGAGCAAGCTTCCCTTGCATAGAGCCCAAGAGGGTGGAAAGGGCAAGCTTTCCTTACATAGAGTCCAGGAGTTTGGAAATAGCAAGCTTTCCTTACATAGAGCCCAGGAGGGTGGAAAGGGCAAGCTTCCCATACATAGACCCCAGGAGGGTGGACAGGGCAAGCTTCCCTTACATAGAGCCCAGAAGGGTGTACAGGGCAAGCTTCCCTTACATCGAGATGGGAGGGGGGACAGGGCAATCTTCCCTTACATAGAGCCCAGGAGGGTGGACAGGGCAAGCCTCCCTTTCATTGAGCTCATTAGGGTGGACAGGGCAAGCTTCCTTACATAGAGCACAGGAGGGTGGACAGGTCAAGCGTCCCTTTCATAGCGCTCAGGAGGCTGGATAGTGAAAGCTTCCCTTACATAGAGCCCAGGAGGGTGGAAAGGGCGAGATTCTCTTACATAGAGCCCAGGAGGGTGGGCAGGGCAAGCTTTTCTTACATAGTTCCAGAAGGGTGGACAGGGCAAGCTTCCCTTACATAGAGCCCGGGTGGCTGGACAGGGTCAGCTTCCCTTACATAGAGCCCAGGAGGGTGGACAGATCAAGCTTCCTTTACATCCAGCCCAGGAGGGTGGACAGGGCAAGCATCCCTTTCATAGCGCTCGGGAGGCTGGATAGAGCAAGCTTCCCTTACATAGAGCCCAGGAGGTTGGACAGGGCGAGATACCCTTACATAGAGCTCAGGAGAATGGACAGCTCTTATACATGCTAGGGTCGTGTTTGAGCAATATAAAACTTTAAAAATGAATACAATTAAATAAATAACCGCCCTCAAGAACGCCACCCGCAAACACCACCAGCTGATCCGCACCACCAAGAAGACAACATTCAAAGAACGAATGGACAACAACACCCACAACAGCAAGGAACTCTTCAGCATCGTTAAAGAGCTCTCCAACCCCAGCACCTGCAACAACGACATCACACCCTCGCAAGACCTCTGCGACTCACTCGCCTCGTTCTTCCACCGCAAGATCACCGACATACACAACAGCTTCGGCGCCCCACCACGCACCCAACCACCGAACCAGCTCCCCCCACTATCACCCTTTGCACCTGGACCCCTGTCAGCACCGAAGACACCACCCGCCTGATGAACACCATCCACTCCGGCTCCCCTACTGACCCCTGCCCACACCACATCTTCAACAAAGCCGACTCCATCATCGCACCTCAACTCCGGAACATCATCAACAGCTCCTTCGCATCCGCCACCTTCCCAGAGAGTTGGAAACATGCCGAGCTGAGCGCCCTCCTGAAGAAACCCACAGCGGACCCCATGGACCTGAAGAACTTCCGCCCCATCTCGCTCCTTCTCTTTCCAGCCAAAGTCATCGAGAAGACAGTCAACAGACAACTCTCTGCCTTCCTCGAGACCAACGGATCCCTCTACCCCTAACAGTCTGGTTTCTGAGCAAACCACAGCACCAGGACCACCCTCATTGCAGCCACCGACGACATCAGGTCCCTGCTCGACAATGGGCAAACTGCTGCCCTCATCCTCCTGGACCTCTCAGCAGCCTTCGACACCGTATGCCACCGCACCCTGATACAGTGCCTCAGCAACACCGGAATCCAAGGAGCGGCCCTGGAGTGGATCATCTCGTTCCTCGACGGAAGACACCAGAGAGTCCGCCTCCCCCGTTCCGATCCGCGGCCACCGAAGTCATCTGCGGCGTTCCGCAAGGATACTCACTCAGCCCCACCCTCTTCAACGTCTACATGAGCCCTCTCACAGCCATCACATGGCAACACAACCTCAACATCATCTCCTATGCAGACGACACCCAGCTGATCCTCTCCCTCACCAACGACACTGCCACCGCCAAAGCCAACCTCCAGGAAGGAATTAAAGACATTGTGGAATGGATGAAGATCAGCTGTCTGAAACTGAACTCAGACAAGACGGAAGTCCTCATCCTCGGACCATCTCCCTCCGCCTGGGACGACTTCTGGTGGCCCCCTGCCCTGGGCACCGCACCCAAGCCAAAGGACCACGCACACAACCTGGGTTCCATCCTGGACTTCTACCTCACGATGACCAAGCAAGTCAACGCCGTCTCGTCATCCTGCTTCAACACCCTGCGCATGGTCCGAAAGATCTTCCGATGGATCCCCACCGAAACCAGGAAGACGGTCACCCAGGCCTCGTCACCAGCCGTCTGGACTATGGGAACACCCTCTACTCTGGAACCAAAGCCAAACTCCAGAAAAGACTCCATCGCATTCAGAACGCCTCAGCATGACTCATCTTGGACATCCCTTGCCACAGCCACATCTCGGCCCACCTGAGAGACCTGCAAGGGCTCCCCGTCAACAAGAGGATCACGTTCAGGCTCCTCACCCACGCACACAAGGCTCTCCTCTGAGGTTCCGTGACGATTTGAACCCGTGTTTTCAACATTGTCGTAAACTCATAATTTTGGTAGCAGTGAACCGCAAATGATCCATTTAGCATATCCTGGTGTTTTCGCTATGTTACGAGCAAGAGCACTCTTGTTATAAACACATTTCTGTTTCACCCATGGCATCCATCTTAGATTATGGCAGCCATTTTGTATTCTTGCCCTCACATAGTCAATGGACACACAGTAACCTCTGATCAATTCACTTCACTTAAGGACACGTAAGCTTTAGCCGACGATTCACCTTGCTAGTGACACGTGCACCTTAGGACAGAAACGCTGTGGCCGCATGACTCGGCAGAAGCTGCCTCCCCAGCCTGAGGCCAGTCCTGCTATACTGGTTGTCGTGTTCGTTGGCCTGATCATGATTAGGCGGCCGAAGCTGGTAGCCTTGCCCATTTACGACCCACAAACATCTCTTATCCTGCTTTTCTATCTTCTGCACCTGGCTCTGCTCCTTTCCTTCTGGGCCTTTATTAGGGGGAGGTAACGAAATTTACGATGAGGCGGCCCGGCTCTTGAATGAAAAGTTGACATGGGATTATGATGGAACAGCGGGAACCCCTCGTTCGTAATGTTTTGACATCAGATATTGTTAACGATTCTTGTGTAACGCCAAATATTTATTGTTTAGTACATGAAGGTTTAGAAACGTACTAGCATGTGAAGAATGTTGCCCCAAGCTAAATAATTTGTATTTAAGGAGCAACCCACTTTGTACAATTCGAACAGGCTCCTAGATTCTGCCCGTGTGTAGTTTCTGTGACTTCTGTGTCCCTGCAGTAATAAACCTTTGGTCTTTGACGCCACCATCGAGAAGCCCGTGTTTCTGTTTATTTGTGCACCGAGACAGGTAGAACTCAGGGGTCTTCGGGTGTTGTCCCTGACACCTCTGGACAGTACCAAAAACTCCAGAACTCCAATTGGCGCCCAGCGTGGGGCGACGTCATTCGGTACCGGTCCAAAAGCCTGAAGAGTTCGAGAAGCTTCGTGTGAAGATTCCAGAGGGAGGCGCCCCACTTCATCGATCCCGGCATATCGCAAAAGTGGCCCGACGTTCTCTTCCACGAGGGTTCCCGTTCGGACGGCTGCAGTGGTCCGCTGCCTTGACTGTCGCCCTGTCTTGGACCCGAGGTGCAGACCTTAGTACGGCGAGACGAGACGGGTTTCTCCTTGGTGACGTCTTCAGTGCCTCAGTTAAGTATTAAGTGGTTGCTAGTTGTTTGGTTACTTCGTAAGGGTTTGCTCCTGTTTGGATAATCCTTTTAGTTCTTGGTTTGGTTTGGTTTCGTAAGATTATCACTGGATTGTTCTAGTTACGATAATCATTTGGTTTAGTTTGGGTATCGATACATTTGTTCGCTTTGGTAGGCCTAAGTTCTTGGTTCGAGTGCGTACTTTTGTTTGTGTCTGTTCTGTGTTCCGGTTTATAAAATGGTAAGTCGGAGAAATTGTATGTTGTCTTGTTTTGGTCGCAACAGGGATTCCCGGTTGGAGGACTCATGTCTGGTTCCTCCGATTGGAACTCCTCTTTATGATCTGTACTGTAAACATGGTGTGGGTCCTATATCTTATAATGAGGTGTGGATCCGATACACGGAGAAAGATGGTGTCCTTAGTTGGCCACTACATGGTAGTTTTGAATTCGAAATTCTTGATAATTTAGAAATGAAATTGTTTAAGAAGAAAGCCCGGCCGGCAATGTTTGATTCTTTCCGTTATTGGCGAAAAGAATCCAAACAGAGAGAAACTAAAAAGCTAAAGAAAGAACAGAAAGAGCAAGAGTTGACTTTAGAACAGTCTGCCAAGCAGCTGCAACTCAATGAATCTGAGAAAGCGATGGAGGTGGCCAATAGAGAGCGTAATTTAGCAATAGACAAGTGCTATCCTGCCTTGCCATCGAGTACAGCTAAGATAGTAGAGGACCCCGAAAAGGATCCCCTGTTGTCTTACTTGTTGAGGTCACCCCCACCGTATGCACAGGGTGCTACAGCTCCACCCTTGCCGAATGTCCAATTACCGGTTGCTGGACAGCCTGGTATACCTGCTCCTGCTCCCCTGAATCAAGCTCCTGTACCTCTTGTGGTCAATATTAATGTTCCTCCGGCACCCCCTCTTCCAGGGTTGCCAGCTCCTCTGCCTATGCCTGTACCACTGATACCTGTTGTTTCTCAAGCTACTTTGCCTGCTACCCCTACTGTTGCTGTGTCTTCTGTCCCTACTACTACTCTCCTCCAAACTTCTGCAAGCTATATGACTCCGCTTTCTGTTCGTCGTCGAATCACTGATTCTGTCACTAATATTCTATCTCCCTTTTACAAAACTTTGATTAGGAGTCCTGTCTCTGACTCCGTTCAGAGACGTAGTCAGCTTCCTAGTAGTGAAGAACGTGGAATATTAGACTCTACTGCCCTTAGGTGGATTTCGAAAGTTGGAAGATATAGTGTGCGAAATGTATTAGATACCTTCATGCAATGGAAGGAACCGACACAGCGCTATGTGTTTGATGTCATGTGTTCCCTTTTACGTGAAGAATGGGAAGAGAGCGAATCTGAACAGGTACCGGATGAATTAATCCAAGTTCAACAAAAATTTGCTGCCGGTATGATAGTTGGTCAGGAGGTAAAAGAAGCAATGGAATTAATTTTAGATTTTAGATTTGATCCTTCCCTTCGTTCACCAAGAGATTTAGACAAACGGAGTACGAGACAAGGTCGTCAATATCCTATGAGAGAAGTTCCTCCAATTTGGCGTGAAGCTGTGCAAGCTGATGCGGCCCATGGTATTGCAGCCGCTCCGGCCCAATTCCAAAGAGTGTGGATACACATTCCGTGGAAACGAGCCGAAGTGTTAGCAGTAAAACAGGCCTTGCCAGATCCGCGTAAAAATCCAGCTGGATATTACAAAGAATTGGCGCAAACAGTTGAAGCTTGCGTAATGAATTTAGCAGACATTGACATGTTATTTGGCAATGTAGTACCTCAACCAATTTGGGCTAAAAACCGTAAAGAAAATCATCCAATTGCCCTAGGTGGTGATTGGGCAGCTATAATAGCGGCAGATGGTCAACAAATAGGTGGTTCTAAACCCGAACCTCTAATTGCTGATTTGCCTGGTAGAATAATAGATTTAATGAAAACTCTGATGCCAGCATTGCGCGTTAACTGGGACAAGTTGTCCGCATGCAGGCAGAAAAAGGACGAAAGTGTCTCCGACTTTTTCACAAGGTTTGAAGAAACTTTCGTAGATCACAGTGGTCAAGATATGAGCACGGAAGGAGGACAGAGACTATTTGTTGATAAATTTGTTACCAGAGCTCAGTAATAAATTAAAAGATTCTGAAAGTGCGTGGGCTGTCTCTACGACTGCGCAAATACTTGCAACTGCTCAGTATTATGAAAATAGGGATAAAGAAGAGAAGGAAAAGTCAGATAAGAAAACAAAAGATTTAAAAACTAAAGTTCTTTTGCAGCAGGCATATCCGCCTCGCACGAATCAGACGAATACACAGCAAGGGCCGTATCAGAGGACAGACTATGGTTCTCAGAGACCACAATACCAATGGAATCAGTGTGCTTACTGCAAGAAGGAAGGTCATTATAAAAATGAGTGTCCAGTATTAGCACAAAATAATGCTGCAGCAGCTCAGAGAGGTCGTGGTGGTTCTACGCAAAATTCTAGAGGTCGAGGACGAGGTGCTATGCCTCCACAAACGAATGATCACCCTTCTAATTATTTTGATCAGCGAAACGGACAGTCTGCCCAGCCAAATAGATCTCAACAGTATCACGTTGAAGACTACTGTGAAGTTAGTGAGGAATTTCAGCAAAATGAGTACTAGGACAGCCATGGACAAAGAGAGGGAGTAGTATCAGTTCCAGTAGATCAGAGTGGGCCTTATGTCGCAGTAGCAACATCAGGTGTAGTCGAACCGTTTCTGTTGGATACTGGTGCAGCAAAAAGTTCTATCATACATGCGAAACTCCCTGGCGCACCTTTGTCTGGCTTAACAAATGTTTCTGTAGGTTTTTCAGGCGCCCCTGTTCACAACCCCGTATCTGGTCCTTTGTCAATTTCTGTTGGACCCCGTCAATTGAAAGCACCCCTGATTTTGACGACTGGTTGTAATGAAAATCTGCTTGGTTTAGACTTGTTAAAACGCCTGTACGCGACTCTGTACTGTTCTCCAGCAGGAGTACAGCTTACATTGGGTAAGAGAATCATCTCTCCGATGTACTTGTCAATGGATGCGCTCCCACTGGAGCTGCGTTCTCTCCCTGATACTCTTTGGGCGACTGGTCCTAACGACGTAGGTCTTTTAGAAATTCCACCATATGTAGTCACTTTGAAGGCAAATGTCAAATTTCCACGAATCCCATAATACAAGATCTCTAGTGAAGGTGAACGTGCGCTCTTATTGATAGTGCAAGATTTGATCAAGAAAGACGTAGTAGAAGAAACTAGAGGAAATGTCTGTAACAGCCCTGTACTGCCAATTCTGAAACACACTGATCCTTCAAAGCATTCAGTCTATAGATTTGTAATTGATCTTAGAGAGGTTAACAAAATTGTGATTCCACAGTTTCCTGTGGTTCCAGACATTACTGCATTGTTAACGTTGATTCCTGCTACAGCCACATGGTTTTCAGTTATCGACTTGAAGAATGCCTTTTTCAGCATTCCGATAGCCGAGGAAAGCAGAGATATTTTCGGCTTCTCTCTAGGAGGCCGAAGCTTCAGGTTTAAACGTGCTCCACAAGGCTATTGTGAAAGCCCATCCATCTACAGCCAGGCATTAAAAAGTCAGCTAGATTCCTTTGTACTTCCTCCTGGTTCTGCTTTAGTGCAATATGTCGATGATCTTCTAGTGGCTGCCGATGACAAGGAAACTTGCAAAGTAGCTACAATTTCCCTACTGCATCATTTGTCTAATTTAAATCACAAGGTGTCACCTTCTAAAATGCAATACTGTTGTCAAGAAGTGACCTACCTAGGACATCTCTTGTCAAAGGAGGGAAGAAGGTTGACCCCAGAGAGAATAAAAGCAATTACGCAGATGAATGTTCCTAGCACACAGAGAGAAGTGCGTGCCTTTTTAGGCATTACCTCATACTGTAGGCAATGGATCCCAAATTTTTCCCTTTTGGCAAAACCATTGGTGGCCTTGACTGGGAAAGGTGTTCCGAGTCCGGTGCCATGGTCTGCCGAATGTCAGCAAAGTTTTTCTGAGTTACGAAATGCATTGTGTTCAGCTCCTGTATTGGGTACACCCGACTACAGTAAGCCATTTACACTCTATGTCCACGGGAGAGAAGGTTGCGCGTTGAGTGTTCTGACGCAACGATTTGGTGATAAACAACGCCCTTGTGCGTATTTTTCATCAACATTAGATCCGGTAGCCAGAGCGTTGCCTAGTTGCTTGAGAGCTACAGCAGCAGCTGCAGCGTCCATTCGACAATCTGCTGGTTTGGTCATGAACAACATGCTAGTGGTCATGGTTCCTCACGCCGTGGACACGCTCATGAACCGAACCAAGACACAGCACCTTACCAGTGCGAGATTATCAGGCTACGAGCTGACACTGCTAGCGAGTCATATTCAGATTAAAAGATGTAATGTATTGAATCCAGCAACATTGTTGCCGACTAGTCAGTAGTCGAGTGATTCCGAACCACATGACTGTTGTTTCAGAACCGAGGAAGAGACAAAAGGACGGATTGATCTTAAAGACACTCCATTATCAGATCCAGATGGCACGTTGTATGTTGACGGGTCTTGTTTTAAATTGGAGAATGGTGATGTAACAGCTGCTTACGCAGTAACGACTTTGAGTACGATTGTGGAGACTGCAAGAGTGAGTCAGAATTCTGCCCAAGCTGCAGAATTAATTGCATTGACTAGAGCATGTGTTTTAGCTAAGGGAAAGAGAGTGAATGTGTTCACAGATAGTCAGTACGTGTTCGGCGTAGCGCATAGTTTTGGCCGTTTGTGGAGGGAAAGAGGTTTCATTACGTCCCATGGGACTAAGATCCAGCATGGTCAGCTAGTCAATGACTTGTTGGAATCTCTAACCTTACCGACTGAAGTTGCGATTGTGAAGTGCAGTGCTCATCGAGCAATCACGGATGATGTTGGTCGTGGAAATGCTTTTGCTGATGAGACCGCTAAACAGACAGCTAGGAATACGATGAGTAGAATGTATGTTGCAACGTCTGCAAGATGGATTACCGAATCGGGAATGTGTGAGGACACAGTGGAAAGTGTGAAAGCAATTCAGAAAGAGGCGACTGAAGAGGAGAAGCTTGCATGGAAAGAGAATACGGGTAAATTGGACTCGAATGGATGTTGGATTGATTTGTCGGAACAGCAGCGTTGGATGTTACCTGATGCGTATGTGCTTGCAGTGGTAACGATGGCGCATGGAGCAGCGCACATCAGTTCTAAAGGGATTTGTAAGATGTTGGCTCCAGTCTGGAAGAATGATGGAATTAGTAAGTGTGCAGAAAGAGTGGTGAGAAATTGCATGATATGCCTGATGCGTAATCCTGGCAAGGGAATCCCCACACCCGCTGGTCACTTTGCTCCTCCTTCTTGCCCCTTCGAAGTGATTCAGTTAGACTTCATCCACATGGATCGTTGCAACAATCTCAAGTACGTTCTAGTGGTAGTCTGTGCTTTTTCAAGGTGGATCGAAGCATATCCACTAAAGGACAATACTGCCTTGTCCACTGCCAAAATCCTTCTCAAGGAATATTTCCCCAGGTACGGTATGCCACGGATTGTATGGTCAGATAACGGAAGTGAATTCGTAGGGAAAGTTATGCAGAGTGTGTGTGCAGGTTTAAACATAAAACAAAAATTTCACAGTGCGAATCACCCCCAGTCTGCAGGCTTAGTTGAGGGCTACAATGGCACCCTCAAGCTGAAATTGGACAAGATACAAGCCTCCACGGGCTTGTCCTGGCCAGACGCACTACCTTTGGCTCTGTTATTCACAAGAGCGACTGTACATTCTCGAGTAGGGCTTAGCCCTTATGAGATTGTGTTCGGTCGACCTGCAAACGTTTGGGGGGTACCTAGACCGAGGGAGTTCAAACAACTGGAATATCCAATGTTAATCGATTACCTTTTCGACTTGACTGCTAAATTGAGTCTCATTCACCAACAGGTTTTCGATGCATTACCAAAGCCACCGGAAAGTCCAGGTCATCAGCTGAAGCCCGGCGACCAGGTCGTCATCGGGAACTTTGGACGGACCAGAAATCTCCAACCCAAGTTCGTCGGACCATTTCAAGTTCTCCTGGCGACAAGGACTGCTATACGTGTGGCTGGCAGAAAGAATTGGGTCCACGCGACACATGCTAAGCGTGTACCCCTTCCGCTTCCTTACGACAATTGGGTGAAAAAAGGAATTGGTGCCTCTGAAACCGAACCAGTTCCTAGATACCTTCCTTTCAGCGATGCAGAACTGATTACTGATTCACCGAACTCTGACTCCCCTTCTGAAACTGCTCCTTTGAACACTGAACATTTGTCCTCAGCATCAAACGAACATTTGCCATCTGCGAACTCGAACATTGTAACCCCTGCTAAAGATAGACTGTTTCCGGATCAAACTACTCCAGGAAAATTGAGATACAACCTACGGTCTCATTCTAAGAACTAATAAAGCAGGAAACTGCCTATTTTTCATATTTCAATTTGATACATTGCCTCCAGCCAGGAAGTTTGCTAATATTTTGTATTTTTCTATGTATGTTATGTTGTTTTAATAACCTTGCCGTCTGGGTAGCCGTAGGGTCGTGGCTTTGTGCCTAGTTGAGTCTGCGGGGGCCAGACACAAGGTTGGTCTTTCTGTTAGTTCTGGGAACTCCCAGGGCTGATAGAGGCATTTTCAACTACGTACATATCATCAGTGGTCACGAGCGGTTGTAGAAGATGGAGCTTCCTGGGCTGCACCGAGAGAATGTAATTTATGTTCGCAGAAATAGACTTTACAAGATTCTTCATAACAAATGTTTTCTGATGCAATGTGCAATTACGTTTTTGATTGTTTTAATAACGTTGGTGGGTGGAATCGTCTTTGGTGTACATTTAATTTTTGCACCGATAACAACTACAGTACCTCCCCTTGATCTTGTTTCTTCTACTGTTGCTTCTTATCATTCTTTTCACTCGTTCCCTGAACATGAGCAAGCTCGACGCTCAGAATTCATAAATAACACCTTTGTACAACTCTTGCATCAACACCAACTGGTAGTTAACAGAACAAACTGCTGGGTATGTGGTTTGATACCCCACACTATGGATAAAGGCATTCCCTATCTGGTCTTGCCTTTTAGCTATAATGGATCATGTCGGGTCTTCCAAACTGTATTTGTCTATGCTCTCGAAACCTATCCCCCGCGTCCTCTACGTTCCGCTAAGTATACATCCGTTAATAAAGCCTTGATAAAGGGAATAACTGACATGGTTAAAGACGTCAATAACTCCCCATCTGTCCCTAGAGATGAACTACGGGTTTATCTGAGTTGGAATTCTACGGAGTATAGTATTAGTTTGGGTGAAAGCAAGCATAAAAGCTCGAATCCAGTCTGGGTCATATCTCACCGAGGTCAATTCTGCTTGCAAGGAAATGGGAGAAATCCAAGAGCTCGGCTAGGGAGGAGTGACTGTGTTTAGACTTACGTGTATCCGTCGAACTCCTCCCCTGCCTTCTTAACTGCTAAGGGTACCTACTTCATCTGTCAGGATAGAGCATATACATGGCTGCCTGCTGACTTTTCAGGTTCATGCTATATTGCTCGACTATTGCCTCCAACATACGCTGCTTCCCCAGATTATCACAAGACCAGAGTAGCAAGAGGTGTTTTCAGCAAAGAAGATACCGCTGGTCAGGAAGCCGGAGACTTTTTCAAAGGTTTCCTTCTGTTCTGGGGGCCTATGGCCAATAGTAGAAATCTACGTCAGCTAACACGGGTAGTTGAATCTACTATTACCGAAACTGCTGGTGCCCTTAGTAACTTAACAGCTGAGCTCCAAGCGGATCGTCTCATGACGTTGCAGAATCGTATGGTTCTTGACGTAATACTTGCAGATCGAGGTGGGGTATGCAGAATGATCCAATCGAGCTGCTGTGTTTTTATTCCCAATAATGCTCCGACTGTATACGAAGCGATCTCTAAGCTACACAAGATTTCCGACTCTATTCACGTAGACAAGGGAAGTTGTCCTTAATGGAGTGGCTTTGGACTCTGCTATCAGCGTGGGGATGGAAGGTTCTGATGGTCGTTGGTATTATCGTAGTATTCCTGTTCTCGTGCTGCCTTATTATCCAATGTGGTCCCGCTCTGTGTAGCCTCTGTGCTGCAACCTGTTTCAGAAAACCGCCTGTGTTTGGAGACAAGGTACGAGAAAGGATGATGATGCAACAACATATCACTGACCTAATGAACATCGAGATAGACTCTGATATAGACTGAGTAATTGCCTATGTAAGGGCAAAAGGAGGGCTGAGGTTCCGTGACGATTTGAACCCGTGTTTTCAACATTGTCGTAAACTCATAATTTTGGTACCAGTGAACCGCAAATGATCCATTTAGCATATCCTGGTGTTTTCGCTATGTTACGAGCAAGAGCACTCTTGTTATAAACACATTTCTGATTCACCCATGGCATCCATCTTAGATTATGGCAGCCATTTTGTATTCTTGCCCTCACATAGTCAATGGACACACAGTGACCTCTGATCAATTCACTTCACTTAAGGACACGTAAGCTTTAGCCGACGATTCACCTTGCTAGTGACACGTGCACCTTAGGACAGAAACGCTGTGGCCGCATGACTCGGCAGAAGCTGCCTCCCCAGCCTGAGGCCAGTCCTGCTATACTGGTTCTCGTGTTCGTTGGCCTGATCATGATTAGGCGGCCGAAGCTGGTAGCCTTGCCCATTTACGACCCACAAACATCTCTTATTCTGCTTTTCTATCTTCTGCACCTGGCTCTGCTCCTTTCCTTCTGGGCCTTTATTAGGGGGAGGTAACGAAATTTACGATGAGGCGGCCCGGCTCTTGAATGAAAAGTTGACATGGGATTATGATGGAACAGCGGGAACCCCTCGTTCATAATGTTTTGACATCAGATATTGTTAACGATTCTTGTGTAACGCCAAATATTTATTGTTTAGGACATGAAGGTTTAGAAACGTACTAGCATGTGAAGAATGTTGCCCCAAGCTAAATAATTCGTATTTAAGGAGCAACCCACTTTGTACAATTCGAACAGGCTCCTAGATTCTGCCCGTGTGTAGTTTCTGTGACTTCTGTGTCCCTGCAGTAATAAACCTTTGGTCTTTGACGCCACCATCGAGAAGCCCGTGTTTCTGTTTATTTGTGCACTGAGACAGGTAGAACTCAGGGGTCTTCGGGTGTTGTCCCTGACACCTCTGGACAGTACCAAAAAGTCCAGAACTCCACCACGACATGGGCCCGAAGTACCTCAACAGCCACCTCACATTCTACACACCCACCCGCCAGCTCCGATCCGCCAGCCTCAACCTCGCCTCCGTCCCACGAATCCGTAAATCCACCGTCGGAGGAAGATCCTTCTCCTACCTGGCAGCCAAGACATGGAACTCCCTCCCCACTCACCTACGGCTGACCCTGGACCATCTCTCCTTCAGGAAACAACTCAAGACCTGGCTGTTCGAGCAGTAGCGACCCCCCCCCCCCCCCCCCTCAGCACCTTGAGACCCTTCGGGTGAGTAGCGCGCTATACAAATTTTGTAGATTGATTGATTGATTGATTAGTATATTCAGCGCAATGCATTGAGAAAAACAACACCCATATAAGGATGGATCATGGTATGAGGGAGTCCCCTCGCTAGCACATGTCCAGGTCTCTGACTAATACCAACCCTAAGGGCAACCATTATCTCCTGGCGTATAGCTCACATGTTCTACAGTATCCAATATGGTGCATCATTGTCCTTTCCCCTTGCGCTGGTGCAGTTTCAGCAACCTTTCACCAGTGCAGGCACCCTTGAACCATGGTGCAGGCACCCTTGAACCATGATGCAGGCACCCTTGAACCATGATGCAGGCACCCTTGAACCATGGTGCAGGCACCCTTGAACCATGGTGCAGGCACCCTTGAACCATGATGCAGGCACCCTTGAACCATGGTGCAGGCACCCTTGAACCATGGTGCAGGCACCCTTGAACCATGATGCAGGCACCCTTGAACCATGATGCAGGCACCCTTGAACCATGATGCAGGCACCCTTGAACCATGGTGCAGGCACCCTTGAACCATGATGCAGGCACCCTTGAACCATGATGCAGGCACCCTTGAACCATGGTGCAGGCACCCTTGAACCATGATGCAGGCACCCTTGAACCATGATGCAGGCACCCTTGAACCATGGTGCAGGCACCCTTGAACCATGATGCAGGCACCCTTGAACCATGATGCAGGCACCCTTGAACCATGATGCAGGCACCCTTGAACCATGATGCAGGCACCCTTGAACCATGATGCAGGCACCCTTGAACCATGGTGCAGGCACCCTTGAACCATGGTGCAGGCACCCTTGAACCATGATGCAGGCACCCTTGAACCATGATGCAGGCACCCTTGAACCATGGTGCAGGCACCCTTGAACCATGATGCAGGCACCCTTGAAACATGATGCAGGTACCCTTGAACCATGATGCAGGCACCCTTGAACCATGATGCAGGCACCCTTGAACCATGATGCAGGCACCCTTGAACCATGGTGCAGGCACCCTTGAACCATGATGCAGGCACCCTTGAACCATGGTGCAGGCACCCTTGAACCATGATGCAGGCACCCTTGAACCATGATGCAGGCACCCTTGAACCATGATGCAGGCACCCTTGAACCATGATGCAGGCACCCTTGAACCATGATGCAGGCACCCTTGAACCATGGTGCAGGCACCCTTGAACCATGGTGCAGGCACCCTTGAACCATGATGCAGGCACCCTTGAACCATGATGCAGGCACCCTTGAACCATGATACAAGGGTGCCTGTGCTGTCAGCAGGATTGTTTTTGTTCAGGAAGGGGCTCCTTCCTTGACAAAAACAATCCTGGAAGGCTTTTTCTCTGTCTATGTGTAAATGTAAAAAATGTAAATCCAGTACTTGTATAGCGCACGAATGACCCCGGAAGGGGTATCTCGGCGCTTGGGGCCATTGGGAAGATTAAGCGAGTTATTGCCCAGAGTCGCATGGTGCTGGGCAGACCCCTGCCCCCAGAGCCGGGGATCGAACCGTGATCCCCAGCGTCCAGCGTCGGTCGACCTGGCCGCAGCACCACACCTTTCCCCTACCATTCTCACAGATGGCAGCACACATGGACAGAGAAAAAAGCGAGAGAAATAAAGTTATTTCTCCTCGTTGTGCCTCCCTGGAGGAGGCGCACGGGTTTGGCGCACCCCCTGGTTTACATACTCTTGTAAATCTGGGAATGGTCAAAATCCATGGGTGTTGCGTGGGACCACCCACCGCGAGGCCAATGGAACCCCTCCCTAGCGCAGAGTGAGGCAATTCAGCAAAATTCAGCCTTGCATTCCCGTACTCCATATCTATGAGGCCATTTAAAACCTCGCAAAGTGGTTTCTCGCGGCCTCATAAATATCATTTTGCAGTTTGCACCGTCAGAGTGTCACAAAAAGTGACGATCCGGCTCCGCAGGGGGCTCATAAATATGCCCCTCAGTGCTGGCGATTCTTGTGGTAGATCCTCCATGGCAGAAAATGATATCCGAAGGTGTATGCTGCCCTCAGGAAAGTTTGCTCTGGATCTCTTTTGACTCTGTGCACAGGTGTCATTCACTCCTTTCTTATTTTAAGGAAGTCTTGGCAGCAGCTCCAGAAGGGCTGGCGTGTGCAAATCTGCTTCATAACATGAAGAAGGAAGTGGAGTTCCAAATCTGATTTGATTTTTCACCCTGAGTGCTTCTCACTGGCTTGGGCGGCTTCTGTTGTGCAAGACCCAATTTGTTTTTTAAGGACATCAAGGACTTGTATCACTTTTACACCACGCAACATGGTGCAAAAGAGTCGCAACTCCTAGGATGAGATTTATCCAGCCATGCAAGGCCCCCTTGCATGTCCCTGAGTGGGTTGATACATCTGGAGTGACACAATGCAGTGCACATTGCTGTGCTGTGTTACTTTACCCCAGGAAGGGTGTTCCTATGCAGCACCTATGGATTTTGACACATTCCTAGGTTTACCCTTACTGGTAGACAGGGGAATGAGCATAAATGCTACCCCTTCCTAGGGGAGGAGTAATGATGTTACTTCCTCTCCCTAGATGTGCTGCATAAAAAAGGGGGTTTTATTTGCGTAGGCCTGCTTGCACTGCAGGCATCCTTGCACTATGATACAAGGGAGCCTGCTTGCAACGCAGGCACCCTTGCACTATGATACAAGGGAGCCTGCTTGCAATGCAGGCACCCTTGCACTATGATGCAAGGGGGCCTGCGTTGGTGCTAGGCAGCACATTGTGCACCAGCGCTGGGAAAAAGCTGCATTGCGCTGAATTGTGATAAATGAGCACATTCCTGCCCTTTCCTAGTAGCACAGTGCAGCAAGTTGACTTGCTGTGCTCTGTTACATTTTGAATAATATGTCCCTGTGAGCATTGCCTTTGAAAGTGTCGTGTTGTTTGAGACTGAGCTGGAGGACAAGTTGCATAATATTTTCAGAGACAGGAAACATTCTTCTTCTTTTGGAAGGCCACAGCCTAGGGCTTCAGGAGTGTTTAACATACAAATCATCCTTCCATCAGCTCTCCAGAAGGCAAGAAAGTATTGAGAGTGCTTCAAAGTCTGAACCTAGGGGGCTTCAGCTGAAGAAACAAAGGGTCATATAAGCAAGAACCTCATTACAATTATCGCCGTTTTTGCAGCAGGAACCTGCAGCTAAAACGGCGATAATGGGCTTGCTAATATGCGTTATAGAATTCCAATATTGGCAAGCCCATTATCGCCATTTTAGCGGCACTTTCCTGCCACTAAAATGGCGATAATTGTACCGAGGTTCTTGCTAATATGCCCCAAGATCCTCTTGAGAATAGTGCCCTTGTCTGTGCCTGACAACAGGAGGCCAGTGAGAGGAGTCAGAGGTTGCTTCCTGGACATTTGGGACAGATCTACCTTAGACGAGTGGGTCCTGAACCTTGCGTAGAAAGGTTAGCAGATAGATTTTGTACCCCCTCCCAGGAACTTTCTGATCATTCCTGCTCCGCTTTAGAAATCCATGACTAAACAGGAGACCTTGGAAGAGGAAACTCGATCATGGCGGTTAAAGAAGCCACCATTCCAGTTCAAGAGGAGCAGGAGGGACAAAACCTCTCCTCAATAGTGTTTCTGGTGCTGGAGGTGATAGAAAGCTATCAGCTGTACAGATCTGATGGCTATGAAGGAGGTGGTGAAGTAAATGGAGAAGCTGCAACATATAATTCTACTGGTATAGAAGAACCTTTAATTAGCAGCGTTGGACTTGAGGGATGGCTCTGTGCATGGACTCCTGACAAAATCTCACCAGAAGTCTGTGAGGTTTTGTTGGAAAGGTCACCACTGGCAGTCCTGAGTCCTCCCATTTGGGTTGAGTTCATCAAGAGGTCTTCTGAAGGTGCTCGCACCTCTTGTTGAATGTCTTCATCGAGTGTGCCCTGTTGTTCCCAGAAATGAATGACTGTGGGCTTCAAGCTCTGTCGTTTTCAGAGACCCCAAGAAACACACAGGAAACGATGGGGGCTTTTCAGGTACACTTTTATTACCTTGTGTACAGCTTGCAGATACCCTGACCTCTTGCCTCAAGGTCCTACCTAGGCATGGGCGGATGTTGCGGATTGGCAATCCGCGAATTTGCAGATTTGTGAATTTGCGGATTGCGAAAATCCGCAAAATCCGCGAATCCTCGCGGATTTTTTTTTTTGTGTTCGCACGGGTTTCTGCAAGTTCGCGAGGGTTTTGTACAATTTCGCAAATTGCGAAATTGTACAAAACGCTCACGAACTTGCAGAAACCCGTGCGAACACAATGTGCCTGCTCATGTATGTGCCTCTTGTGTGTATAAAAGGTCAGAGAAAGATCAGTTCAGCAGATGAAGAGAAAGAAGCTCCTGGTCACAGGAACAGCACGGGTATTGCGCTCGTGAAAGTCAAGGATGCAAAGTCTATCCAGCATCAAAGCTGATTTTCCACTGTAGATTTGGGAAGAAGGCACACCTGTCCAGCCTTGACGACGCTCACCATTGTTTTTGGGCTAATGAATGAGTCACTGAATTTGAGCATCAACTAGTTCGAGCGACCATGTCTGTGTTACTATGCAATCGCCCCGAAGGGCGCAGGGGACCCTTGAGTGAGCTGTAACTATTTTACAACGGCGCCAGCAAGCTGCCAGCGCCGTTGTAAAATAGTTACAAAGTTAGCTTGCACAGGAAGCACTTAAATAAAATAAAGCAGTACCTGCTTCGTTTTATCTAGTGGTTCCTGTGCAAGCTAACTTTGTAACTATTTTACAACGGCGCTGGCAGCTTGCTGGCGCCATTGTAAAATAGTTACATGAGTGGGGGTTCAACTTTTGAACCCGTTACGTCCGCGGATTTTTTTTTGCGGATTTTGCGGGAAGCCCGCAAAATTCGCGGATTGCTGATTTCCCAAAAATCCGCACAATCCGCGGGCGTAACGGATTTCCCGCTCATGCCTAGTCCTACCCAGGAATGTCCCTGTCCCCTCCCTTGACCGGAAATGGTGTCCAGTGTCCCCTGGACTTTGCCCCGTGCCCCAGGGTCCTAGTGCCCCTGTCCTGGGCACGACATCTCCCCCCTTGTTGCAAAACAAAACATTTTGCCGACTGCTGCCTGTAGTCAGAGAGAGACGTGGAGAGATATGTATAGAGAGAGAGAGAGAGAGAGAGAGAGAGAGAGAGAGAGAGAGAGAGAGAGAGAGATAGATATGGGTGATAGCTTATAGAAAGGTTTCCACAGGCCTCCATCTCTTTACATCTCCTCAATTAGTCTTTTTGTCTTCTTGCATTCTCTTTTTGGTCGCTGTTCTCTGATGTCAGCTTGTGCTTCTTCCTTGTGTTTGTCTTTCCTCGGCCCTTGCTTTGACGCTTCCTCTTCTTTAGTTTTCAATTCTCTGAAGTGCAAACTATTTCGAGTGATGTGATATTGGCCTGCTGACGCCATTATTATTGGCCCCTTTACTTCTGTCACCGTCAATGGGTCTCTTGAGAACGCACTGTCAGATTTCCTCACTTGTCTTTGTTACACTACCACAGTGTCTCCTTCTTTTATTTTTGTGTTTTGTGAGTGTCTTCTCTGGTCAGTATAAGCCTTCATTTTTGCTTTTGCTGCTTGGTCTCTTGCAGCAATGTCCTTTTGTTCCACTCTTTCCACCTCCTTCATTTGTGGCAATCTTGTTCTGCTTGAGCGCCACAACACCAGTTCAGCAGGGCATCTTCCTGTCGAGCTGTGAGGGGTGTTCCAATAATCCCTCAGCACCTGACAGAGTGCTTGTCTAATTGAGATAGTGTGTTAGTTTCGCTCTCTGTATCGCCTTTTTGATGGTTCCCATGAACCGTTCTGCCATTCCGTTTGCTTGTGGCCACAGAGGTGTTATTCTTCTGTGATAAATCCCGAGATATTCCATAAATCTTTTGAACTCCTCGCCAGAGAATGGCGGACCATTGTCTGTCTTCAGTGTCTGGGGCGAGTCCCATGCTGCGAATATGTCATCTAGCACTGGCAGTGTTGCGTTTGCCGATGTTGACGCGACTTGTCTCACTATTGGGAACCTGGAAAATTCATCTATTATTACCAGCAGGTAATTTCCTGTCTCCAGGGGGCCATAGAAGTCGGCCGCCAGCTCTATCCACACAGCTTTTGGGAGTTGGGACATTTGCAGTGGCTCCGGCTTTGATGAGGGTCCTGTTATTTGGCAGATGTGGCAGTGCATCACAATTTCTTCGACCATGTTGTCTAGTCCCGGAAACCACACTTTTTCTCGCAGCATTTCTTTTGTTGCTACAATCCCTCGATGCGACTCATGTGCTAGTTCTACTGTCCTTCTTCTCAGTGTCCGGGGTATTACTATTGGAGTGCCTCTCATCACTGTTCCATTTCCACTTTCGGAAAGTTCTTCACTTATCTTTTTGAACGCCAGCAATTCTTCTCTTTCTACCCCTTGTTCCCAACAGCTGTTGCTGTTCCTGTGTCTCCACCTTTGCTGTTTGGTTATTTTCATTGTGGCTTGCAAGGTGGGGTCTTGCTTTGTTTCTTGTTCTAGTTCTTCCATTGTTATGGTTGCCGGTGTGCTGTGTTTCAGTGCGAAGTTCAAGTATTCTTCTGCCATCGTCGTTGCTTGTGATGCTTGTGGCAGGGGGTGCCTTGATACGTAGTCAGCTGGATTGTGCTCCTTCCCTGGCTTGTGGATTATCTTGAAGTTGTAATCCATGAGCCTTATCCCCCACCTCTCTATCCTAGGTGGTATTTTTGCATTTGGATTTCCGTATATTGTTATCAGTGCTTGGTGATCTGTTATGATTGTAAATGGTTTCCCGTAGATGAACATGTGATAGTGTTCATATGCCCATATACTGCCAAGCTTTCTTTTTCCAGCTGGGAGTATCCTTTTTCCACATCTGACAGGTTCTTGCTTCCATATGCTACTACGTGTCTTGGGGAGTCTTTTCCTGGTTGATGTTGCGCCAGTATTGCCCCTAGTCCCACTGGACTCGCATCCACAGTTAGTTCAGTGCACAGTCTCGGATCAAAATATGCTAGGTGATCCACTGCCGTCACATCATCTCTTATTGCTTCGAACGTTTTGCTGCATTTGTCGGTCCACGTGAAACTTTGGCCTTTTTTTGTCAATTCTCTTAACGGTGCACTTACAGTGGCAAAGTCTTTAATATATCTTGCACAGTAGCTAGCAAGACCAAGGAATGACCTCACTTCTGCTACATCATTTGGTTGCTTCGCTCTTTCCAGTGTTTTTACTTTGCTGCGATCTGGGCGCATTCCTTTCTTGGAGAAAATGTGGCCTAAGAATAGTAATTTGTCACGCTCTAGCTCACATTTGTCTTCATTCGGTGTCAGACCTGTCTGATCCAGGTGAGAGCATACTTCTCTCAGAGCTTTGTTGTGCTCCTCGTCTGACTTTCCAAACACTAGAATGTCATCGCTGTAATTTAAGCTGTTCTTCACTGGCCTAATTACTTGGCAAATTGTCTCCTGAAATATTTCCGCAGCAGATGAGAACCCAAAGCTCAGACATTTGTATCTAAAAAGACCTAGGTGGGTGGAGAACGTCGTGATATATCGAGACTGAGGATCTAGTTCTAGTTGGTGGTACCCCTTACACAAATCTAACATGGAGAAACGTCTTGTGCCTGTGAGGCAGCTGATCATATCATCGAGATGTGTTCCAGGATGCCTCTCACGTTCAATTGCTTTGTTTGGTATCTTCATGTCGACACAGATTCTTATTTTTGACGTGTCTTTCTTTGGGACGGCCACCATTGGTGACACCGAGGGCGTTGGTCCTTCTGCTGGCTCTATTATGTCCTGCTTTAGTAGTGCTTCAAGCTCCTCTTCTACCTGTGGCTGCAGGTGTATTGGCACTCTTCTATGATGTTGCGCTATTGGCCTTACTGTTTCATCAATATGTAGCATTATTTGCCGCCCTTTTGATTTTCCTAGTCCTTGCAGTAGCTTGGGGGACTCTTTCAGGATGCTTCCTTTTTCTAACATATTGTAAGTCATTTCTAGGAGACCCATCATCTGAGCCGTGATGTTGCTCAATAGACATGGTGCTGGGATGTCATCTTTCAACACGTGTATTTCTTCTTTTGTTGTTTGGTCCTTGTATGTCAGTTCTTCCATAAATTTTCCCATGTTTGTTACCAGTTTCCTGGATCCCCAGGTGAGTACTTCAACTCGGGATAGCCTCAGCGCTGGTTTTATTTTCATCTTTTCGTATTCAGAGACACACATGATGTTGCATGTTGCGCCACTGTCCAGGACAAACCTTTCTTTGTGTGGCCCTACACCTATGGTCACAGATTCTGTCTTTTTTATCTTGTTTTTGTCCACAAGGCATATTCTTTCTCTGTCTTCACCTTCATCAACTGACTCAGTAGTAACATTCAACATTAGATAGAGTCGTTCCGTCTTTTCTTCTTCTTCTTCTTCAACTGACTCTACTGAGGAACTCCTTGTTCCTGTCTCAACATGCCTAACGTGCCTACTTGTTGACATTCGTGGTCTTCCTGTTCTTCCTCGGTCATTCCTGAAATGCATTCCTTGGCACACACTGGCATAATGATTTCTCCCATTGCACTTCCTGCATGTCTGGCCAAATGCCGGGCATGGGCCTCTGTGCGGAAATTCAAGTCTGCACATGCAACATGTTGTTTCCGGTTGCTTCTTCGCCGTTTGTTCATTTCTGTCTTTTTTTCCAACCACCTGAGCGGTTATTTGTTATGCGGTGAGCTTGTTCCACTCGTCGTTCCTTTCCTCGCTCCATATCCTTTGCGTGTGCTGTCGCTCTAGCCTCTGCTCTTGCCAATGACAGGATGTTTTCTAGTGATGTTGGTTCCTTTAGGATCCTTGCACGGAACTCAGTGTCACGGCAACCCTCAATGGTACGCAGCCTGATTGCTTGTTCATTATCAAACTTGGCAAACTCGCAGTGTGTTACAAGTTTTCTTGCGAAGTCATCTAGTGTTTCATCCGTTTGTTGAAATGCAATCGTGAAGATGTATCGTTCTAAGTCGACATTTCTTTGAGGATCAAATTTATCTGGTAGGCATTTTTTTAGTTTGTCATAGGTGGTGGTCTCTTCTTTTGGCAGTGTCACTAATAGGTCTTCAACTTCATCACCTACTAAATTCGGGAATAAACCTAGCTGTTTGGCATCCGTTACATCTGTCGCTTCCCTGTATCTTTCGAAGCGTCTGATCCATTTTTCCCATCTAATTCCTGTTTGTTGCTCCGATAAGTTGAATGGTAGCGGTCTTCTATTCTGTGCACTTGGTTTTGATTCGTCTGCCATTCTGCCTTTTTCTCTTTGTCTTGCCTTGTGCTTGTTTCTTTATTTTCTCTCTTTACCTTTGTCTTGGCGTTCTTTTCCTTAAAGATCCTTTATTTTCCTCTACATCCCTTTTATTTTCCTTTCCTGTGCTTTATTATTAGTTCCTTGTCTTGCCTTGTGCTTTTTTAGTCCTTTTTGTCCTTCAATCGGCACTTTTTGCTCTATTTTCGTCTTTGCCTGACTTCAAAATGGCCACCACGCTGTTCTCTGTTCTTATTGGTCAATTTGCCTGACCTGAAAATGGCCACCGTTTATCTCGTGAGGCTTCTGAGCCAATCGGGGCACTGCCTGACTTGAAAATGGCCGCCCGATTTTCCTACGCGGTGATTGGTTCTCGTGCCTGACCTCAAAATGGCCGCCGAGACTCTTGCGAGAGCTCGCGCCAATTTCTTTAACTTCGCGCTTTTCACACAGCGCTTACCGGAGGCAGGCAGTCTTTTCGCAGCGGTCGGGGTGGGCTCCCGCATCGCTGCTCTTCTTCTAGGCACTTTTCTTCTTCCTTTTGTTGCACAATGGGATCCAGGGTGGGCTCCTGGTTTAAAATCGCAATGAAATCTTCGATGGGCACACGTCGATTTCGACAAACCTTCATCGCCAGATGTCGTGTTCAGAGACCCCAAGAAACACACAGGAAATGATGGGGGCTTTTCAGGTACACTTTTATTACCTTGTGTACAGCGTGCAGATACCCTGACCTCTTGACTCGAGGTCCTACCCAGGAATGTCCCTGTCCCCTCCCTTGACCGGAAGTGGTGTCCGGTGTTCCCTGGGCTTTGCCCTGTGCCCAAGGGTCCTAGTGCCCCTGTCCTGGGCACGACAAGCTCCATCACAGAGGCAGCTTAACCTACGTCAACATGGCTTCCATCTCAACAGAGCTAAGAGTCAACTCGTTTTGTCAGCAATGAAAGTTTCATTGGAGCAAGTTTGAAGAGCCAATTGGGGGGGCTTCTTTTTACCTCCAGCTGAGACAAGGGTAAAGGTCGAAGTTAAGGAGCCATCAGGCCTCCATTTCACCAAGTATCCTGACTGGAAGTGGCCTGGAACCTCACACTTACATGCAAATGCAACTGAGGAGAAACAAAGGCACACAGCTTGTTATCTCTTTGCAGGTACTTGGGAGAGACAGCTTTTGACTTTGTTTAGTATCTGTATGTAATTGCATGAACAGTAAGAATGACAGATGTGTTTGTCTCTCCCAGTAGTCTGCATGTTACATGATGTGCTTTGCAGGAGACAGTTTAATCTTCTATGCTACTCTGATTCAAATCTGGTACTATACAAAACACAGATCTCCAACAAATTTGTTAACCTCCAGCGTTCGCGCATTATTATTGTTATTTCCCAGGATTTACTGGGCACCTTTGCAGGGGATGCCGTAACCCCATTATATATTATAGAATACAGGCTTTGCAACCAATCAAGCAGAACAGATCGATTACCATGCTTTCCTTGTTGCCAATATCTTGTTGGCAGTGTATTTAAAAAAAAAAATATTAGTTGAGGCCAAGAATTTGCTGCGGGTATTCACCACTTTTTTGGCACCACCTCAATGCCAAATCTAATTTGTTAAATCCCATAATGCACTAAAATGTACTCATTATATATGTGTGAGGTATTAAAATCTGATGTCACTTCTTGTGATGCAACTTTCAGTGAGGTCACTTCCTGTGATGCAACATGCAATGTCACGCTCCGCGACGTCATGCGCTGCAATGACACATGTCACAATGTGACTCCCATACTGCCTAACTTGATCAGTCCCCCCACTTCTGTTTTATAGGACCTGTGCCCTGGTCTAACCCCTGGTGTGTGGTACTTGACAGGGCTGATGCTCTATTAAAGGTTCACCATCGCACCCATGCTCCGCCAAACCATCAACCGCTCCCTGGCGACCGCCTCGTTCCCCGACGACTGGAAACACGCCAAGGTCAACCCCCTCCTAAAGAAACCCTCAGCGGACCCCACCGACCTCAAAAACTACAGACCCATCTCCCTGCTTCCGTTCCCAGCGAAAGTCATCGAGAAAGCCATCAACAGCCAACTCGCCACATTCATTGAAGAACACAACATCCTCAACTCCTCCCAATCCGGCTTCAGAAAAAACCACAGTACGGAAACCGCCCTTCTCGCCGCAACAGACGACATCCGCACCTTACTGGACAAAGGAGAAACAGTAGCCCTCATCCTACTCGACCTATCAGCGGCGTTCGACACAGTCTCCCACCGCACCCTAATACGCAGACTCTACGATGCAGGAATCCGGGATAAGGCCCTCGACTGGATCTGCTCCTTCCTCTCCGGCAGGACGAAGCGGGTCAGACTCCCCCCTTTCCTCTCGGACCCCACACCGATCACCTGCGGAGTCCCCCAGGGCTCCTCCCTCAGCCCGACGCTCTTCAACGTCTACATGGCTCCACTTGCCCCCATCGTCAGAACCTACGGACTCAACATCGTGTCATATGCAGACGACACCCAGGTCATCCTCTCCCTATCCAACAAGCCCAACTCCGCCAGACGCAACTTTCGAGAAGGCATGGAAGCCGTCGCAAAATGGATGAAAAACAGCTGCCTTCAACTAAACACCAACAAAACAGAAGTACTCATCATGGGCCCAAACCCTGATGCCTGGAGCGACACCTGGTGGCCCACCGCCCTCGGAAACCCGCCAACCCCCACAGACCACGCACGCAACCTGGAAATCATCCTGGACTCCGAGCTCAAAATGGACCGCCAGATCAACTCTGTCTCATCTTCCTGCTTCCACACCCTCCGCCTCCTTCGTAAGACCTTCAAATGGATCCCCTTCGAACACCGAAAGACAGTCACTCACACCCTGGTCACCAGCAGACTCGACTACGGCAACGCACTCTACGCCGGAATAAACAAAAACCTCATCCGCAAGCTACAGAACATCCAGAACGCTGCCGCCAGACTGGTCCTCAACCTGCCAAAACACTGCCACATCTCCCAGCACCTGCGCACACTCCACTGGCTCCCCGTCGAGGCGAGAATCACCTTTAAGATGCTCACCAACGCACACAAGGCGCTCCACGGCACCGGACCAGCATACCTGAACAGCCGACTCAAATTCCACGCACCCCAAACGACCCTACGATCAGCCCAGCTTTCCTACGCCGTGGTCCCCCGCACCAGAAAGACCAGATCGGGAGGCCGCTCCTTCTCCTTCCTCGCGGCCAAAGCATGGAACGCCCTTCCGCTCCGCCTCAGACAGACAACATCGCTCCCCATCTCCGCAAGAAAGCTCAAAATCTGGCTCTTGGACAGACCCCCTCCTTGATGGAATGAAACCTGCACCCCCCCAACCCCCCACCCCTAGCGCCTTGAGACCCTTACGGGTGAGTAGTCGCGCTTTAACAAACTCCTGATTGATTGAAACAGAGGCAGTCAGCTTTAGTTCAAGGTGACTGTGGCTCAGTTGGGCTGCCCCATGCTAAGTGCTGATGAATGACACCTCAAGAATCTGATGCACGCCTATTCTTCTGGTGAGCTCCTTCGAAGAAGTGCAACTTACCATTTCTTCTCAGCATGGCGTAGGTGTGAGTACTGGTCGCTGTCGCCACCCTGTGGCTTACAGTAGTAATGCAGAATGCAAAATGCAGTATTTTTTAAATTTTCACTGATTTCTTTTCTTCTGACGCTCTCTAGTGGATACTTAAACCATTTCACTATGTCCTCGTAACTTTGTGAGCAAACTACACAAAATTAAAAGGTTACTTTATTGAGTTCAACATTTAAATTGTCAAGCTTTTAAAAAATCCATGTACAATATATTCACCAACTATGACATTTTAATTACCTGAGAAAACAGCCCTTCAACTGAAAATATCAGATTGGCTACAACTATCCCTGCCTATCGGGACCACAGCAGTGGTGTAAAAATGGGCAGATCCTGCTCTTCCTTAATTTGAAAGAGAGAGTACCTGCACTTCAAAGCACAGATGCAAAATATTGAACGGGGGAGTGCCTGCACTTCTCAGCACTGATACAAATCATTGAATGGGAAGAGTACCTGCACTTCTCAGCATTGATGCAATACATTAAATGGGAGCATACCTGCACTTCTCAGCACTGATGCAATACATTAAATGGGAGCATACCTGCACTTCTTAGCACTGATACAAAACATTAAATGGGAAGAGTACCTGCACTTCTCAGCACTGATGCAATACATTAAATGGGAGCATACCTGCACTTCTCAGCACTGATGCAATACATTAAATGGGAGCATACCTGCAGTTCTTAGCACTGAAGCAAAACATTGAATGGGAAGAGTACCTGCACTTCACAGCACAGATGCAATATATTGAACGGGAGAGTACCTGCATTTCTCAGCACTGATGCAATACATTGAATGGGAGCGTACCTGCACTTCTCAGCACTGATGCAAAACATTTTATGGGAAGAGTACCTGCACTTCTCAGCACAGATTCAATACATTGAATGGGAAGAGTACCTCCACTTCTAAGCACTGATGCAATACATTTAATGATAGAGTACCTGCACATCTCAGCACTGATTCAAAACATTGAATGGGAGTGTACCTTCACTTCTCAGCACTGATGCAAGACATTTAATGGGAAGAGTACCTGCACTTTACAGCACTGATGCAATACATTTAATGGGAGAGTACCTGCACTTCTCAGCACTTATGCAAAACATTGAATGGGAGAGTAGCTGCACTTCTCAGCACTGATGTAATACATTTAATGGGGAGAGTAGCTGCACTTCTCAGCACTGATGCAATACATTTAATGCGAAGAGTACCTGCACTTCTCAGCACTGATGCAAAGCATTGAATGTGAAGAGTACCTGCACTTCTCATCACTGAGGCAATACATTTGATGGGAAGAGTACCTGCACTTCTCAGCACTGATGCAATACATTTAATGGGGAGAGTACCTGCACTTCTCAGCACTGATGAAATACATTTATTGTGGAGAGTAGCTGCACTTCTCAGCATGAAATACATTGAATGGGGAGAGTACCTGCACTCCTCAGTACTGATGCAATACATTTTATGGGGAGAGTAGCTGCACTTCTCAGCATGCAATACATTGAATGGAGAGAGTACCTGCACTTCTCAGAACTGATGAAATACATTTAATGGGGAGAGTAGCTGCACTTCTCAGCACTGATGCAATACATTTAATCGGAGAGTATCTGCACTTCTCAGCACCGATGCAATACATTTAATGGGAGAGTACTAGCACTACCTAGCACTTATACAATACGTTTAATTGGAAGAGTACCTGCACTTCTCAGCACCGATGCAAATCATTTAATAGGAAGACTACCTGCACTTCTCCACACGGACGCAAAACATTTAGGGCCAGATGTAGGGGAACGTCCGATTTCAGCCGTTACCGACCGGTATTTGGAGTTTTAGATATAGGGGGCTTAAAAATTACCGATTTGGTAAATTTACCGAATCTGTAAATTTACCGATTCTGTAAATTACCCAATCAGTAAATTTACCGAATCGTTAATTTGAGATGTAGGTGGCACTGAAAACAGTGCCACAGGGCCTTAAGGATTCGTTATTTACCACCAACTATTAGTTGGTGCTAAATAACGAATACCTGTGTACATGCAAATCTGTGCATGTACACCTGTGCCATGTGACACACATACATGCCCTTAGGGCATGTATGTGTGCCACATGGCACACAAGCCTGAATCAGGAGTGTAACAGGGTGTCAAAGTGACACCCTGCCACACTTGACTATTCGGTAATTTTACCTAATCGGTATTTACCGGTTCGGTAATTGCCATTGATTCCTATCAAGGCCCATAGGAATCAATGGCAATTACCGAATCGGTAAATACCGATTCGGTAATTACCGAATCTTAACGGTTCGGTAATTGTTACCTAATATTTACCTACATGGCATTTACCGATTTGTAAATACCGAATGGGTAAAATTCGGTATTTACGAATCGGTAAATGCCATTTACCTACATCTGGCCCTTAATCGGAAGAGTACCTGTACTTCTCAGCACTGATGCAATGCATTTACTAGGAAGAGTACCTGCACTTCTCAGCACTATTGCAATACTTTGAACGGGGACACTTCTCAGCACTGTTTCAATACATTTAAAGGGAAGAGTACCTGCACTTCTCAGCACTGAGGCAATATATTTTATGAGTAGAGTACATGCAAACCTCTGCAGCAAACAGGTCCTCAAAATAGTGAGAACCTGATCTTCTACATTTCCATTTGAAGCACTGATGCAATACATTTAATGAGAAGAGTACATGCACTTCTCAGCACTGATGCAATACATTTAATGGGAGAGTACCTGCACTTCTCAGTACTGATGCAATACATTTAATGGGAGAGTACCTGTACTTTTCAGCACTGATGCAATACGTTTAATGGGAAGAGAACCTGCACTTCTCAGCACTGATGCAATACATTTAATGGGGAGAGTACCTGCACTTCTCAGCACTGATGAAATACATTTATTGTGGAGAGTAGCTGCACTTCTCAGCATGCAATACATTGAATGGAGAGAGTACCTGCACTTCTCAGAACTGATGAAATACATTTAATGGGAAGAGTAGCTGCACTTCTCAGCACTGATGCAATACATTTAATCGGAGAGTATCTGCACTTCTCAGCACCGATGCAATACATTTAATGGGAGAGTACTAGCACTACCTAGCACTTATACAATACGTTTAATTGGAAGAGTACCTGCACTTCTCAGCACCGATGCAATTCATTTATAGGAAGACTACCTGCACTTCTCCACACGGATGCAAGCCATTTAATATGAAGAGTACCTGTACTCCTCAGCACTGATGCAATACATTTAATAGCAAGAGTACCTGCACTTCTCAGCACTGTTGCAATACTTTGAACGGAAGAGTACCTGCACTTCTCAGCACTGGTGCAATACATTTAATGGGGAGAGTAGATGCACTTCTCAGCACTGTTGCAATACATTTAATGGGAAGAGTACCTGCACTTCTCAGCACTGATGCAATATATTTAATGAGGAGAGTACCTGCAAACCTCTGCAGCAAACAGGTCCTCTAAATAGTGAGAACCTGATCTTCTACATTTCCATTTAAAGCACTAGACCCCAGTGTGATGCATTGTGTCCCCAACTGCCACCTCTGAGACCAAGTGCCCAATGAGCCCCTCCCCTATGCCCAAATCCTTCAACCCATGACCATCCTGGTTCTGGACTGCGCCACCTTCCTGAAGGACCCAGGGAGTGGGCGTCCATATGGACACTGCCGGCAGAGCCCCACATCGGGCAAGGAGAGCTGTTAGACCTGGCACCCTTGGCGTGGGTCTTCCTTCCCCCTTTTCCTTATGCCTCCTACGTGTATGACCTATTTTTGTGAGAGACTCGTACTGCGCTTGGTGTCACCACTAAGCCGTGCCCCAGTGCGAGGGCTCCTACTAATAAACTGACATATGACCTTGTATATTCATATCTGACCCAGGGAAAATGGTAGAGACTCCAGACTAGTGCCCCTGACCTCAGGGGTTCGTAAAACATCCTTGTAGGGAAATACTTTGGAGATACCAACCTTAGCGATACCCCTTTTAGAAAATAACTAAGGGGCATATTATCAAGGGAGTTTATCTCCGCTTTTTTGGCTTTAAAAGCCAAGAAAGCGGAGATAAAATTATCTCCCTATTACCTAGCTGTCGCTAACACCAGTTAGCAACAGCTAGTAGAAGATAGCGACCATCTTGGGCCCCACTTTGCATGTCAGTGATATTTATCACTAATGACATGCAAAGTGGGCGTGCCAAGATGTTAGCGACTGAAAACAGTCGCTAACATCGCTATCTCCTATTACCAACTTTTGGAGATATTCGCCCTAAGCGCGAATATCTCCAATAGCTAACACCTGCCCTGAGCAGTTCTTAGCCATTTTATCCAATGGGAGGTGGATAACATGGCTAAGAGCATTAGCTCGATAATGCATGAATATCGCTGACTTTTCAGCGATATTCATGCTTCGCGGCGATTTTTATCGCATTTGCGATAAACCTTGGTAATATCAAGGTTTATTTCAGGTAAAAATTGCCGCAGCTCAGCGGTAAATTTTTGTCTCTAACCATGCAATAGCGATAATTATCGCTATTGCTTGGTAATATGCCCCTAAATCCTTACCCCAAAACCTTGGTGTGTACCATGGGAGATGTGTAGCCAGATGTCTAGGAAAGATGACAGGGTACGGGTTGTCTCCCAAGCCGGGTGTTAGCTGGCGGAATCTAAATAGGAGGGGTGAAGTAGTTTCAGTCGAGTGTCCTGCCTCCCACCAGGACTGCCCCACTCCCCGCTGGCCATCTGGGAACCCGGCCTCCCACTTTCAAAGGAGAGAGGTGCCATCTGGCCGGAAACCCCCACAACCAGGACCTGGGTACCGGGTAACCCCCGCCGGATCAAAGAACTTCAAAGTACCCTTAGCACTATAATTAGGTGACCTTTTTTGCTACAAGGCAGATGACCTTTGGAACTGAAGTGCCCTGCTGACTTTGTCGCGGCTCGTACCCTCTGTACCGCCTGTACGCACCGCAGCATCCTGAAAGACCCCTGCTGACTTTGTCGCGGTTCGCACTCTCCATACCTCCTGTAAGCACCGCAGCATCCTGAAAGAGCCCTGCTGACTTTGTTGCGGCTCGCACTCTCCGTACCTCCTGTAAGCACCGCAGCATCCTGGAAGAGCCCTGCTGACTTCGTCGCGGCTCGCACTCTCCGTACCTCCTGTACGTACCGCAGCATCCTGAAAGAGCCCTGCTGACTTTGTCGCGGCTCGCCTTCTCCATACCTCCAGTACACACCGCAGCATCCTGAAAGGGCCCTGCTGACTTTGTTGCGGCTCGCACTCTCCGTACCTCCTGTAAGCACCGCAGCATCCTGGAAGAGCCCTGCTGACTTCGTCGCGGCTCGCACTCTCCGTACCTCCTGTACGTACCGCAGCATCCTGAAAGAGCCCTGCTGACTTTGTCGCGGCTCGCCTTCTCCATACCTCCAGTACACACCGCAGCATCCTGAAAGGGCCCTGCTGACTTTGTCGCGGCTCGCACTCTCCGTACCTCCTGTACGCACTGCAGCAACCAGAAAGAGCCCTGCTGACTTGTCGCGGCTCGCACCCCCCGGACACCAGGTGCGCCTCGTACCAACAAAAGCCCCGCAGCATTTCAACGCGGTTCGTGCATTACGAGTCGGACGCCAGGTACGCCTCATACCAACAACAGCCCAGCAGCATTTCAATGCGGCTCGTGCACTATGAGCCGGATGCCAGGTACGCCTTGTACCAACAACAGTCCAGAAGTATAGCAACACGGCTCACCCGCTTCGAGCAGGACACCGAGTATGCCTCGTACCCACCCCCTCTTCCTACCACGGTTCCCCAGAACCGACTCGTACTTTTGTACACCTCGTACCAGCTGAATCCACCACACCTCTGGTCCACTGTGAGTATATGAGTCACCACAACAGCTCAAAATCAAACTAAACTGTCCCTCAGGGCAACGTACTTGGGGTCGCCTCGATCTCCAGACTTATTGCAGAAAATGTTATCATTATTTGGCCTTGTGATAAATATTATATAAAGGATATTCTATTTTCATATACAACTGGTGTGGTGTTATGTTATGTTATGTTAAATGGGACTTTTATAGCGCAACGGCTACTCCAAGGAGTGTCCCGGCGCTTTGTGCTCCAGACCTTAAGAAAGAACTGGAAAACATAACAGTAACAGGAGACAGAAACCAAAAAAAGGAGAAACGCACTAACCAGAAAACAGCCAAGTTTTTAAACCTTTCCTAAAGGCAAGCAGATTCGATGTGGCCCGCAGGGACAGCGGTAGGGAGTTCCATAACTGGGGGGCAAGGAAACTAAAGGACCGGCCGCCCAGTCGAGCCCTTTTTATACGTGGCACCACTGCCAAAGCCAAAGACTCCGATCTTAGAGATCGTGTAGGCCGGTAAAAGTCCAGCCTCTTCTGGAGGTATTTTGCACCATTGGTATGCAGGGCCTTATGGGCTAAGGTCATGGCCTTAAACATTATCCTCTTCCGTATAGGAAGCCAATGGAGGGATAGAAGTAGGTTAGAGGCACTAGTACGGCGATGCAGGCCAAAAATCGCTCGAGCTACAGCGTTCTGGGTCACCTGCATGCGCTGCAAGAGATATTCTGGCAGAGCCAGATATAGAACATTTGCATAATCCAGTCTGGATCCTATAAGTGCCTGGACAGTTATCCTCCGATGTTCCTCGGATAGAAGAGGAAAGAACTTGCGAAGCATCCTGAGGATCCCGAAGCACGTCCCCGTAAGAGTGGACACCTGGGATTTGAGCGAGAACTCATTGTCAATTTTGACTCCCAGGTTCTTAGCCCATTTTGATGACTGAGCTGGAGGGAACATGTCAGCGGGCCACCAGCCATGCCAATCCGGTTCCGATGGGCATCCGAAGAATAGTGTCTCGGATTTATCTGAGTTGCACTTGAGGCTGTTGAGTTGGAACCAATTAAAGACAGCCCCAAGGCACTCACGGATACTTTCTCCATCGAAATCTTCGCTCTTGCGGCAGGTGAACAGAAGCTGGGTGTCGTCAGCATAAGAGACGATCCGGGCCCCATAGGGCTCTGCCAATGTCGCCAGAGGGGTCATGAGGATGTTAAATAGAGTGGGGCTCAATACGGAGCCCTGAGGGACTCCGACTCCCAATGGCGGCATTTCGGCAGATCCAGGTGGGACCCAGACCGTCTGTCGGCGGTTGGCTAAGAAGGAACGAAACCAGTTGAGCACCGTCCCCCCTAGACCGATGTCATGTAGCCTAGTGAGGAGATCCTCATGGGGGACGGTGTCAAACGCCGCCGACAGATCTAGCATAACTAACATCACCCTGCCTCCGGTGTCCAGCACCTCCTTCACGATCTCAGAGACTTCCAAGAGCGCCGTCTCGGTGCTTAAGTTGGATCGAAAGCCCGATTGGGACTCATGGAGTAGCTCGTTTGACTCCAGGAAGTTAGAAAGCACGCTATGAACGTGTTTCTCTAAGATTTTGGTAAGTGCTGGAAGGAGCGAGATTGGCCTGTAATTGGATGGCGCTTCTGGGTCCAGATTGGGCTTCTTGATGAGAGGGATAACCATGGCCTGTTTCCAAGATTGAGGCAGAATTCCCTGACTCAGGGAGAGGTTAAGAATGTGATTGGCTATAGGTTTGACAACATCTGCCATTCTCGCTAGAAATTTTGCTGGGCAAAGATCGAGCGGTGAGCCCGATTTAAGGTTCCTCATCAAAGCTAAGGATGCGGAAATCGTAAGGGGCGGGAAATCTAGCAGAACTGGGCCTGAAGTCGACAGAAGAGTTGTCTCAATCGGCGAAGTCAACGGGTCATCCATTAGTCTCGGAGGAAAGGAATCCTGTATTTGCCTAATTTTGGTGGTAAAAAAATTAGCAATGGTGTTGGCCCAGGACTCCGCCGGGGCGTCCTGAGCTGAGATTGAGCGCGGGGTGGTAAATTCTCAAACAATTGAGAAAATCTCCTTGCAGGAGTTTGCCGCATCCTCAATTCTTTTGGCAAAATAGCATTTCTTGCCCTGAAGAATTAAATCATGATAGGATTTCATCATGGTTTTATAGATCTGTTTAGCCTCAGTATCGTACTGGGCTCTCCAAGCCTGTTCTGCGACTTTACATTGCCTACGGTGATGGGCCAATTCCTCCGTGAACCAAGGGGCCGAGACCCGTTGGGTGGCAGACCTAGGTGGCTGTAATGGGGCGAGCTCATTTAATCTAGCTAGGAGCCAGGATTGCAGACTCTCAAGGTCATTCTCCAGATCACCCGTGTAAGACAGTGGATGGTCCACCAGAGCCTGAGCTAACAGATCTGGTGTCACCCGATGGAACGCCCTATGGCTGCTGCCCTGTAGTCTCGTAGCACTGACCGTTGGTTTCACAGTGGAAGATATTTCGAAATGAACGAGACAATGATCAGACCATAAGACCGGTAGAAGTGTGACAGCCATAATAGGTGAAGTGGAAAAGACCTGGTCAAGTGTATGACCTTTATCATGGGTCGGGCCGAAAAGATAGGGGGACAGGCCCAGGGTGGATGTAATATCCAACAGCTTAATAGCATCTTGGTCTTGGTGATCATCCATGTGGAAGTTAAAATCTCCCGCTAATATACACTGCTCAGATCTTAAAACAAGAACCGACAGAACCTGCTGGAGATCATCAAAAAACGATCCCACAGGGCCCGGAGGTCTGTAAACGACAAGACCCTTCACCGCTTGCTGGGGCGATAGGGAGAGGGTGAAGGCGAGCGAGTCGGCCCCTACGATGGTATTTGTGTGCGTGACCGTGCACGGAAAGGATTTTTTCACAACTAGGGCGACTCCTTCCCCTCTTCCCTTGTCTCTATCTTGTCGATGGATGATGTAGTCAGAGGGAATGGCTGCCATTATGTCCGGGTGGGAGGACTCATTGAGCCAGGTCTCAGTGAGCATCAGACAAGTAGGACTGGTCGTAGAAAGGAGATCAAAGATCTCCTGAGTGTGTTTATGCAGCGACCTCGTATTAAGGAGTAGACAAAGTAGTGTGGCTCACTGGTTAGAGGCGGCAGACCCGAGAGCAGAGGACGGCCCGGGACCAGGGTTCGAATCCCGGCGCGGCAGGTTACTGGACCAGGGTCAGCGGACTCGATAATTCTCTCGCCTCGGTGCCCACTTTGACCAGCGATCACACTCGGCAACTCTGGGCATTAGCTTGCCTCATCTTCACTAACGGCCCCACCAGACCGCCGGGGATGCCTGGTCTCACCCTGGAGATACCCATTAAGGGACCATCTCTCAGGGAAGCCAGGAAGGGTTTCGCAGCGGTCGAAGCGCCTTGGGACCCTACGGGTAAGTAGTGCGCTATATAAATGCCTATACATTTACATTACATTTACAATCCTTCATAGGACGGGTGGAAAGGAGGTTGCTGGTAGGATGCCACTTACATACAGGGCACTTATGTTTACCCCTATAACGGCCAGGAAATACAGAGTGACAGTGTGGTAGTGTGGTAGTGTGGTAAGATATTACTGTACATGGTCATAAATGCGTTATACCCTTACTCGAAGATCAGCCTAAGTGCTCGGCAACACTACTGAGGGGGGTAACCTGTTACCCTCCCTAGAGGAGGCGGGTCCCTGTTTGGTCCGAAGTACCTACCTCTGCCAACCAAAGACCACCAAATCTAACACTGGAAGCAGCGGAAGGATACAAACTTGCATTTATGGTTGATGTACAGTGATTTACTGACCTACAACCTAGCGAGTGCAGGCCATCACGTAGCCCCTTAGCTCGTGATTTTAAGTTTTTTTTGGGGTGTTTTTTTTTCATTCTGAAAAATAGTTGAGGAAAAGTACCATCCCCAAGGCAGCCATGAGTCTGACAGGGCCAGACGTAAGCCAGACCTTTCAGGAAGAACAACTGGAAAGTTACTCCCATAAGGAGCGGAAACAATTTTGTAAGGAATTTAAAATTCCCACCACTGGCCTTAACACAAAGGAGGATCTCCAAAAGGCGCTGAGGGCCTGGATAGAGTTCTGAGAACCTCCCCCACATATCAAAGGAAATGGCATTGGGGATGGGCAGCAGGAAGAACCAGGGGTTCAGGAGAGAGAGAGAGCAGTCTCCCCTGTGCGTAGCAGTGTGTCAGAGAGACGCCTGCCCCCAGAGGAGCTGGCGGACAGGGAGAAAAGCCAGGCCCATGAGTTAGAATTAGCCAAGCTCAAAATAGAAGGGGAACTGAAACTAGCAGAAAAGAAGTTAGCTATGGAAGAGATGGGATTACAAGGGGGGTTAGAAGAGAAAAGGTTACAGCGGGAGCATGATGGCAGGAAGCTCCAGTTAGAGCATGGAAGGAGTTTGAGGGAGCTCGAGCTCAAGGCTAGGAGTGAAGAGGCCGTTCCCCCGGTGAGCCGAGTGGCACATCCCCAAGGACGTAGTAAAGGAATTCTATAGGAATGATGACATCCAGCAATGGTTTAAGGCATATGAGGTGGCTATGACCTCCCACCGGGTCCCTGAGAAGGATTGGGGAGCAGGGTTGTGGGGGCGGTTCCTTAATGAGGGGAGGGATACCTTGTTAGACCTACCCTCCACTGCACTGAATTCATACAGCCACATGAAAGATGCTCTGTTATCTAGATATGGGCTCACCCCAGAGATGTACAGACAGAGATTCAGGGACTGCAAAAAGACCCCTGGTACCACTTGGGTAGAATATGTTAACTGCTACAGCCGGGCACTGGAAGTTTGGGTCAAGGGCAGCCAGGTCACCACTTTTGAAGGGTTATTGGATTTGATAGCCTGGGAGCACTTGTCCGTAAATTGTTTTCTAGAACTGCGCCAGCACCTACTTCACAGCAAACTTATGAACCCTAGGAGGCTTGCTGTGGAGGCCGACCGCTGGGTGAACACCCGGGTCCCTAGGGGTCCAGTGGGAGACTATGCCAGGGGGGGCAGGGTCCCCAACAGCGAGGGGGGGAACCCAAGGTAAGCAGCGGGAGTTCCAGCAAGGGCCCCAACGTAACACCCAAGGGAACCAGCAGCCAGGTTCCAAGCCTCCCCCGGTGACAAACCCAGGAGCACCCACAGGTAGACCTGTGCCAAGGAGCGCCATATTTTGTTATAAGTGTCAGCGACCGGGCCACTATGCCAGTGATACCCAGTGTCCCCTATACAAAAAGCCAGTCACATCTGGAACCCCAGCCCGCCAGGTAGCCAGTGTAGCACTGGGAGAGGAGTTGAAGGCCCCAGGGGAGTTGGGAGCCCATGGCGATGTCCCTGGTCTCATTAGGAGATGGAGAAAAGGTCCCCAGAAGCCAGCTGCCTGCCAACACTAAAAAATACAGACAATGGGTGACCATCAATGGGAAAAGGGTGGGGGGCCCTCCGAGACACCGGTGCTAGTGTAACAGCTGTCAGTTGTCACCTGGTCTCTGAGGGGCAGATTGTGCCTCACGCCTTCTGCCCAGTGGTTGCTGCTGACAACTCGGAAAGTCTCTGCAGAATGGCTCAAATTTCCTTTGAGTGGGGGGGTCTCAGGCACCCTACAAGTAGCTGTCCGGCCCACCATGCCTGTGGATTGTTTACTGGGCAATGATTTAGAGAGCTCTCCATGGACTCAGGTGGAGCGGAAGGATCACCTGGAGATGTTAGGACTGCCCGAGTGGGTGTACGTCACCACTCGGTCCATGACCGCCAAGATGGGTGCTCAAAAGGACCTGGAGCCTGAAAGAGTGGCCCAGGGCCCTGCCCTAGAGAGAGGGGAAGGGGAGTACGGGCAGCAGGACCCCTCCATTCCCACAGCCCAGGAGGAGGCAATCCCTGAGAGGGATGCCCTGGGACCTACAGGAGAACAGATCACGGAACTGGGGGATCTACCTGAGCTGACCCAGTGGCGGTAAGAGGGTGGGCCCTCCAGGGAAGAATTCTGCCAGGAACAGAACATCTGCCCCTCTCTCATGTGCGAGCGGCAGCAGGCCGCCGCCCAGGCAGCAGGCGATCAGTCAGGGTCCCACTTAATCTACTGGGAGAATGGTCAATCAAGGGCAGTAAGTGCCAGATTGGGCAGGGGTCAGTGGTGTACTTAGGGCACCAGGTAGGACCTACCTGGTGCCCTTAGTACACCGCGATACAAAAGGGGGTGGTGATGGACGGAGCATCTGAACCAATCAAACACTCACACCCAGTCAAAAGATCTGGGTTTGATCCATCACCGTTCTTTAGCCCACTCTGCCACCCCAGTTCAGACATGGCTATATGCAAATCAGTCTGACCCTGTGCCTCATGGGAACAGTCCAGCCCGAACTGCCAAGCCATGCCTTCCCTGGACCGGAAACAAGCTTCCGAGGATCGGTTTCTGGCATTCCAGCCGTCTTCAGCCCGGCTTGCTTGAATCCAGTGGCAAAGTGAGCAAGGGACTCACGTCTGAGCATACCCTGCCACACTTATTGCGGCCAAAAGCGGTACAAAAGGGGGTGGTGATGGACGGAGCATCTGAACCAACCAAACACTCACACCCAGTCAAAAGATCTGGGTTTGATCCATCACTGTTCTTTAGCCCACTCTGCCACCCCAGTTCAGACATGGCTATATGCAAATCAGTCTGACCCTGTGCCTCATGGAAACAGTCCAGCCCGAACTGCCAAGACATGCCTTCCCTGGACCGGAAACAAGCTTCCGAGGACCGGTTTCTGGAATTCCAGCCGTCTTCAGCCCGGCTTGCTTGAATCCAGTGACAAAGTGAGCAAGGGACTCACGTCTGAGCATACCCTGCCACACTTATGGCGGCCAAAAGCGGCACAAAAGGGGGTGGTGATGGACGGAGCATATGAACCAATCAAACACTCACACCCAGTCAAAAGATCTGGGTTTGATCCATCACCGTTCTTTAGCCCACTCTGCCACCCCAGTTCAGACATGGCTATATGCAAATCAGTCTGACCCTGTGCCTCATTGGAACAGTCTAGCCCAAACTGCCAAGCCATGCCTTCCCTGGACCGGAAACAAGCTTCCGAGGACCGGTTTCTGGCTTTCCAGCCGTCTTCAGCCCGGCTTGCTTGAATCCAGTGGCAAAGTGAGCAAGGGACTCACGTCTGAGCATACCCTGCCACACTTACGGCGGCCAAAAGCGGTACAAAAGGGGGTGGTGATGGACGGAGCATCTGAACCAATCAAACACTCACACCCAGTCAAAAGATCTGGGTCTGATCCATCACCGTTCTTTAGCCCACTCTGCCACCCCAGTTCAGACATGGCTATATGCAAATCAGTCTGACCCTGTGCCTCATGGGAACAGTCCAGCCCGAACTGCCAAGCCATGCCTTAAGTGGACCGAAAACAAGTTTCCGTAGGACCTACCTGGTGCCCTTAGTACACCACTGACCCCTGCCCAATATGGCACTTACTGCCCTTGATTGTGAGGCCTGCTCGGTGCAGGGCCAGCAACACTTCCCAGAGGTGTTGCAGGCGCTCTCCCCAAGTGGGTCTGAACACTGCAATGTCATCCAGGTAGGCGGCGTTGAATTTCTCCAGCCCCGCCAGTACCCGGTTGACCAGTCTCTGGAAGGTGGCAGGGGCATTCCTCATCCCTGCCTGTGTTGGAGTGGCCATGTGGGGCCCCTCCAACCCAAGATCGACGCCATACTGGCTTGGGAACACCCCAAGACCCAGACTGAGGTAAGGGCCTTCCTAGGCCTTACTGGATATTATAGGAGATTCGTCACAGGGTATGGCAGCATTGGGGGGCCCTTGACAGAACTGACCTCCAAGAAACAACCCAAGAGAGTGAATTGGACCCCCACCTGTCAGAAAGCTTTGGACACATTGAAGACTGCCATGTGCATGGCCCCGGTACTTCAGGCCCCTGAATTCTCAAAGGAATTTGTTGTCCAGACAGACGCCTCAGAGCATGGTATAGGAGCTGTTCTATCACGGCTGAATGAGGAGGGCCGGGACCAACTGGTAGCCTTCATTAGCAGGAGGTTACTACCCAGGGAACAAAGGTGGAGTACCATTGAGTGTGAGGCTTTTGCTGTGGTCTGGGCACTAAAGAAGCTGAGGCCATACCTGTTCGGGACTCACTCCCGGGTTCAAACAGACCACAGGCCCCTCCGATGGTTAATGCAGATGAGGGGGAGAAATCCCAAACTATTGAGGTGGTCCATTTCCCTACAGGGGATGGACTTCACGGTGGAACACCGCCCTGGCATAGACCACGCCAACACTAACGGCCTGTCCAGATGTTTTCACCTTAAAGAAGAGAACTCCCAAGGGGATGGGTAGTTCTCCCCACCTTTCAGTTGGGGGGACGCGTGTTAGACCTGGCTCCCTTGGCGTGGGTCTTACTTCCACCTTTTCCTTATGCCTCCTACGTGTATGACCTATTTTTGTGAGAGACTCGTTCTGCGCTCGGTGCCACTGCTAAGTTGTGCCCCAGTGCGAAAGCTCCTACTAATAAACTGAAAAATATGACCTCGTATATTCATATCTGACCCAGGGGAAATGGTAGAGACTCCAGACTAGTGCCCCTGACCTCAGGGTGTCGTAAAACATCCTTGTAGGGGAATACTTTGGAGATACCAAGCTTAGCGATAGCACTTTTAGAAAATAATTAAATCCTTACCCCAAAACCTTGCTGTGTACTGTGGGAGATGTGTAGCCAGATGTCTAGGAAAGATGGCAGGGTAGGGGTTGTCTCCCAAGCCTGGGTGTTAGCTAGCGGCCTCTAAATCGGAGGGGTGGAGTAGTTTCAGTGGAGTGTCCTGCCTCCCACCAGGCCGGCCCCACTCCCCACTGGGCATCTGGCAACCCTGCCTCCCGCTTTCAAAGGAGAGAGGTGCCATCTGGTCGGAAACCCCCACAACCAGGGCCTGGGTGCCAGGGAACCGCCTGCCAGATCAAAGAACTTCAGAAGACCCCTGGCGTTATAACTAGGCGACCTTTTTTGTTACAAGGCAGATGACCTTTGGAACTGAAGAGACCTGCTGACTTTGTCGTGGCTCGTACCCTCTGCACCACCTGTATGCACCGCAGCATCCTGAAAGAGACCTGCTGACAATTTGTCACGGCTCGCACTTCTGTAAGCACCGCAGCATCCTGGAAGAGCCCTGCTGACTTTGTCGCAGCTCGCACTCTCCGTACCTCCTGTAAGCACGGCAGCATCCTGGAAGAGCCCTGCTGACTTTGTCGCGGCTCGCACTCTCATACCTCCTGTAGGCACCGCAGCATCCTGAAAGAACCCTGCTGACTTTGTCGCGGCTCGCACTCTCCGTACCTCCTGTACGCACCGCAGCATCCTGTAAGAGCCCTGCTGACTTTGTCGCGGCTCGCACTCTCCGTACCTCCTATACACACCGCAGCAACCAGAAAGAGCCCTGCTGACTTGTCGCGGCTCGCACCCCCCAGACACCAGGTACGCCTCGTACCAACAACAGCCCAGCAGCATTTCAATGCGACTTGTGCACTATGAGCCGGACGCCAGGTATGCCTCGTATCAACAACAGCCCAGAAGCATTTCAATGCGGCTCATGCACTACGAGCCGGACGCCAGGTACGCCTTGTACCAAGAACAGCCCAGCAGTATTGCAATGCAGCTCGCTCGCTTCAAGCCGGACACCGAGTATGCCTCGTACCCACCCCCAAAGACCAGCCTCTTCTCTTCGCGGTTCCCCAGAACCGACTCGTACTTTCGTACGCATCATACCAGCTGAATCCACCACACCCCCGGCCAACGGCTCGAAATCAAACTGAACTGTCCTTCAGGACAACCTACTTGGGGTCACCTCAGTCTCCAGACTTATTGTAGAAATTTTATTGTTATTTGGCCTTGTGATAAATATTATATAAAGGACATTCTATTTTCGTATACAACTGGTGTGGTGTCCATCTGTAGTGTGGTAATATATTTCTGTACATGGTCATAAATGCGTTATACCCTTACTCAAAGATCAGCCTAAGTGCTTGACAACACTATAGAGGGGGGGTGGGGGGGGGGGGGGTAACCTGTTACCCTCCCTAGAGGAGGCAGGTCCCTGTTTGGTCAGCAGTTCCTACCTCTGCCAATCAAAGACCGCCAAATCTAACAAGAGCACATTATGATCATGCCAGATTAAAGAGCAGAAAGCCACTTTACTAGGACAGGTGAACAGTTGAAACTGAAATACATAACACATATGTCAAATGCCCCGCCTCACTAACACAAAGCTCAACTATCTCCCCTTCACCCTTAACTACCCAACATGAAACAACCTCCCCAAAAAATCCAATCCTTTCTCGGCATCCCACACATTTCATTTACTGTACACTCACACTTGCCCCCATTATTTCTCTGCCCTGCCATGCCCCAATTCTTCCGGACCATTTAGGGATCCTAATTCTTTCGTGCCATCCAGGAAAAATCCCTGGAAAGGTGTTTTTCCTGTCCCGCCAGGGCCTCACCATGAGGTTGCAATGCCAAAATACTCTTTTTAGCTGTCGATCCAACAGCTTCTACTGGAGTTCTGGACTTTTTGGTTCCGTCCAGAGGTGTCAGGGTACAACACCCAAAGACCCCGGAGTCCCACCTGCCTTGGTGCACAAATGAACAGAAACACGGGCTTCTCGATGGTGGCGTCAAAGACCAAAGGTTTATTACTGCAGGGACACAGAAGTCACAGAATCTACACACGGGCAGAATCTAGGAGACTGTTCGATTTGTACAAAGAGGGCTGCTCCTTATATACGGTTTTTTATGCTAGGGGCAAATTCTTTACATGTAATACATTCCCAAAACCCTTGTGTCTAAAACAATAAATATTTGGTGTTACACAGGAACCGTCGATAATATCTGAGGCCAAACATTGCGAAAAGAGGGGTTCCCACTAGTTTGTCACAATTCCCTGTCAATATTGCATTCAGGACCCGGACCGCCTCATCGTAAAGTTCGTTACCTCCCCCTAATAAAGATTCAGAAAGAAAGAAACAGAGCCAGGTGTGGAAGATAGAAAAGCGGGATAAGGGATGTTTGTGGATTGTAAATGGGCAAGGCTACCGGCTTCGGCCGCCTAATCATGATCAGGTACAATGGACACGAAGACCAGTTTGGCAGGACTGGCCTCGGGCAGAGGAGGCAGCCTTTGTCGAATCATGCAGCTACAGCGTGATCTGGTTTAAGGTGCACGTGTCATGTAAGAGGTGAATCTCCGGCTACGGCTACGTGTCCTTACTCAAAGTGGAGTGAATGAAGTGATCAGAGGCTATTGCATATGTGAGGGCAAGGAAACACAAAATGGCGGCCATGATCTAAGATGGATGCCGTGGGTATATCAGAAATATGTCAATGGAAGGAGTGCTCTTGCTCGTAGCGTAGCGAAAACACTAGGATATACTAAATGGATCATTTGCGGTTCACTGATACCAATATTATGTATTTCCGACAAACTTGAAAACACGGGTTCAAGCCGTCACGGAACCTCAGACCCTCCTTTTGCCCTTACATAGGCAATTACTCAGTCTATGTCAGAATCTAGTTCTATGCTCATCAGGTCAGTGACATGTTGTTGTATCATCATCCTTTCTCGTGTCTTTTCTCCAAACGCAGGTGGTTTTCTGAGACAAGTCGCAGCACAAAGACTACACAGAGCAGGACCACACTGGATAATCAGACAACATGAGAATAGGAATACTAGGATGACACCAATGACCATTAGAACCTTCCATCCCCACGCTGAGATCAGAGTCCAAAACCACTCCATGAAGGACCAGTTTCCCTTGTCTACATGTATGGAGTCTGAAATCTTGTGCAACTTAGAGATCGCCTCATAGACTGTTGGAGCATTATTAGGAATAAAGACACAGCAGCTCGATTGGATCATTCTGCATACCCCACCTCGATCTGCAAGTATAACGTCTAGAACCATACGGTTCTGCAACGTCATAAGCCTATCCGCCTGAAGCTCAGCTGTCAGATTGCTAAGGGCACCAGCAGTTTCAGTAATAGTAGATTCAACTACCCGTGTTAGCTGACGTATGTTTCTACTATTGGCCATAGGTCCCCAGAACGGAAGGAAGCCTTTGAAGAAGTCTCCGGCTTCCTGACCAGCGGTATCTTCCTTGCTGAAGACACCTCTCGCTACTCTTGTTCTGTGGTAATCAGGTGAAGCAGTGTATGTCGGAGGCAATAATCGAGCAATATAACATGATCCTGAGAAGTCGGCAGGCAACCATGTATAAGCTCTGTCTCGACAAATGAAATAGGTACCCCTAGCAGTAAGAAAGGCAGGGGAAGAGTTAGCCGGAAACACATAAGTCTCTACGCACTCACTCCTCCCTAGCTGAGCTCTCGGATTTCTCCCATTACCTTGCAAACAGACCTGACCTCGGTGAGGTACGACCCAGATTGGAGTTGAGCTTTTACGCTTGCTTTCTCCTAAACTAAGGCGATACTCTGAAGTATTCCAACTTAAATATACTCGCAATTCGTCTCTAGGGTATGATGGAGTATTATTGACGTCCTTGACCATGTCAATAATTCCCTGGACTAAAGCTTTGTTAGCAGAGTTATATTTAGTGGAACGTGGCGGACGTGGAGGATAAGTTTCAAGGGCATAAGCAAAGATGGTTTGGAAGGCCTGAAATGATCCATTATAGCTGTAAGGCAAAACCAAATAGGGAATACCTTTATCCATAGTGTGAGGTATCAAGCCACACACCCAGCAGTCTGTAGTGTTAACTACCAGTTGGTGTTGGTGCAAGAGCTGTACAAAAGTGTTGTTGGTGAATTCTGAGCGTCTGGCTTGCTCATGTTCCGGAAACGAGTGAAAAGAGTGTATAGAAGAAACAGTAGAAATAGCAGGATCAAGGGGAGGTACTGTAGAAACTGGCACAAAAATCAAACTTATGCTAAAGACGATTCCACCCACCAATGTTGCTAAAACAATCAAAAATGTAACGGCACATTGCATCAAGAAACATTTGCTGTGAAGAATTCTATTAAGTCTGTTTCTGCGAACGTAAATCACATTCTTTCGTTGCAGCGCAGGAAGCTCCATCTTCTACAATCCGCTCGCGACCACTGATGATGTGTACGTAGATGAAAATGCCTCTATCAGCCCTGGGAGTTCCCAGAACCAACAGAAAGATCGACCTTGTGTCAGACCCCTGCAAATTCAAACTAGGCACACAGCCACGACCCTACGGCTACCCAGACGGCAAGGCAATTTTAAAAACAATAAACAATAGCAAACTTCCTGGCTGAAGGCAAAAGGTTCAATATATCAAAATCACAATATGCAGTTGCCTGCTTTATTTGTCCTTTTTATGGCTTCTAAGGTTGTATTTCTGCTTCGCTGGTACTGTCTGATCGGAAAATAGTGTATCACTAGCAGCTGTTGCAGAGTTTAAGTTCGCAGATAGCAAAGTTTCTTCTGATGCTGGAGACAAATGTTCAGTGTTCAAAGGAGTCTTTTCAGGAGGAGAGTCAAGTTTCAAAGTGTCAGTAATCAAATCGGCATCGCTGAAAGGGATAAATTTCGGAGTGATTTCAGATTCGGAGGCACCAATTCCCTTCTTCACCCAGTCGTCGTAAGGCAGCGGCAACGGAGCACGCTTTACGTGAGAAGCGTGAATCCAGTGTTTTCGGCCAGCGACACGTACGGCTGTCCTCGTTGCCAGCAGGACCTGGAAGGGGCCGATGTAGCGAGGCTGAAGATTCTTTGTCCTCGCGAAGTTTCTGACCACCACGTGGTCGCCGGGTTTCAGCTGATGCCCTGGACTCTCCGGAGGTTTTGGCAAAGCATCAAAGACCTGTTGATGAATAAGACTTAATTTAGCAGTCAAGTCGTAAAGGTAGTCTATTAACATAGGATATTCAATGGAGCAAAATTGTTTAGGCCTTGGCACACCCCAGATATTTGCCGGGTGGCCAAACACAATCTCGTATGGAGAAAGCCCTATTCTAGAATGCACTGTTGCTCTCGTTGATAACAAGGCCAAAGGAAGTGCGTCTGGCCAGGCTAAACCTGTGGATGCTTGTATTTTGGCTATCTTAAGCTTCAGAGTGCCATTGTAACCCTCGACTAAACCAGCAGATTGGGGATGGTTTGCACTATGGAATTTTTGTTTCAATCCTAGGCCGGCACACACACTCTGCATAACTTTCCCTATAAACTCACTTCCGTTATCTGACCATACAATCCGTGGCATTCCATACCTAGGGAAAAATTCCTTGAGAAGAATTTTGGCAGTTGATAGGGCAGTGTTGTCTTTTAGTGGGTATGCTTCTATCCACCTGGAAAAAGCACAAACTACCACCAGGACGTATTTTAAATTGTTGTAGCGTTCCATGTGAATGAAGTCTAACTGAATCACTTCAAAGGGGCAGGAAGGAGGAGCGAAATGACCAGCTGGAGTTGGAATTCCCTTGCCAGGATTATGCATCAAGCACACCATACAATTTTTCACCACTTTCTCTGCACACTTACTGATTCCCTCATTCTTCCAAACCGGAGCTAACATCTTACATATCCCTTTAGAACTTATGTGCGCCACTCCATGCGCCATCGTCACTACTGCAAGCACATACGCATCAGGCAACATCCAACGCTGCTGTTCTGTCAAATCGATCCAACATCCATTCGAGTCCAACTTGCCCGTACTTTCTCTCCATACACGTTTCTCTTCCTCAGTCGCTTCTTTCTGAATCTCTTTCACACTTTCCATAGTGTCCTCACACATTCCAGACTCAGCAATCCATCTTGCAGACGTAGCAACGTACATTCTACTCATCGTGTCTCTAGCTGTCTGTTTAGCAGTTTCATCAGCAAAGGCATTCCCACGACCAACATCATCCGTGATTGCTTTATGAGCACTGCACTTCACAATCGCAACTTCAGTCGGCAAGGTTAGAGATTCCAACAAGTCGTTAACTAGCTGACCATGTTGGATCTTAGTCCCATGGGACGTAATGAAACCTCTTTCTCTCCACAACCGGCCAAAACTATGGGCCACGCCAAATGCGTACTGACTATCTGTAAACACATTCACTCTCTTTCCCTTAGCTAAAACACACGCTCTCGTTAGAGCTATTAATTCTGCAGCTTGGGCAGAATTCTGACTCACTCTTGCAGTCTCCACAATCGTCTTCAAAGTCGTTACCGCGTAGGCAGCAGTCACATCACCATTCTCCAATTTAAAACATGACCCGTCCACATATAGCGTACCATCTGGGTCGGATAGAGGAGTATCTTTCAAATCGATACGTCCTTTTGTCTCTTCCTCCGTTTTGAAATAACAGTCATGTGGCTCAGAATCACTCGACTCTTGATCAGTCGGCAACAATGTTGCTGGATTCAATACATTGCATCTTTTGATCTGAATATGACTCACTAATAATGTCAGCTCGTAACCAGATAATCTCGCACTAGTAAGGTGTTGTGTCTTCGTTCGGTTCATGAGTGTATCCACTGCATGAGGAACCATGACCACTAGCATATTGTTCATCACCAAACCAGCAGATTGTCGAATGGAAGCTGCAGCTGCCGCTGTAGCCCTCAAACAACTAGGTAACGCTCTGGCTACCGGATCTAATGTTGATGAAAAATACGCACAAGGGCGTTGTTTATCACCAAATTTCTGTGTCAGAACACTCAACGCGCAACCTTCTCTTTCGTGAACGTAGAGCGTGAATGGCTTGCTGTAATCAGGTGTACCTAATACAGGAGCTGAACACAATGCTTTTCGTAATTCAGTAAAACTCTCTTGACATTCATCAGACCATGGCACCGGACTCGGAACATTTTTCCCAGTCAAAGCTACCAATGGTTTTGCTAAAAGAGAAAAATTTGGGATCCACTGCCTACAGTAAGAGGTAATACCTAGGAAGGCACGTACCTCTCTCTGTGTGCGTGGAACACTCATCTGCGTAATGGCTTTTATTCTTTCTGGGGTCAACTTCCTTCCCTCCTTTGACAAGAGATGACCTAGGTAGGTCACTTCTTGGCAGCAGTATTGCATCTTGGAAGGAGACACCTTATGATTCAAATTAGACAAATGATGCAATAGGGAAATTGTAGCTGCTTTGCAAGTTTCCTTGTCATCGGCAGCCACTAAAAGATCGTCTACGTACTGTACTAGGGCAGAACCTGGAGGAAGGACAAAGGAATCTAGCTGACTTTTTAAAGCTTGACTATAAATGGATGGACTTTCACAATAGCCTTGTGGAGCGCGTTTAAATCTGAAACTTCGACCTCCTAAACAGAAGCCGAAAATATCCCTACTTTCTTCGGCTATCGGAATGCTAAAGAAGGCATTCTTTAGGTCAATAACTGAGAACCATGTAGCTGTAGCAGGAATCAATGTTAACAAGGCAGTAATGTCTGGTACTACAGGAAACTGCGGAATTACAATCTTATTAACTTCTCTAAGGTCTATGACAAACCTATAAACTGGAGGTTTTGTAGGGTCAGTTCGCTTCAGAATCGGTAATACAGGACTGTTACAGACATTTCCTCTAGTTTCCTCAACTACACCCTTCTTAATCAAGTCTTGCACAATCAATAAAAGTGCACGCTCACCTTCACTCGATATTTTATACTGGGGAATTCTTGGAAATTTCACATTTGCTTTCAAAGTTACTACATACGGTGGAATTTCTAGGAGACCTACATCATTAGGACCAGTCGCCCAAAGAGAATCAGGGAGTGAACGTAGCTCCGGCGGGAGTTTGTCCATTGACAAGTACATCGGAGAGGTGATATTTTTACCCAATGTAAGCTGTACTCCTTCCGGAGAACAGTACAATGTCGCATATAGTCGTTTTAACAAATCTAAACCAAGCAGATTTTCATTACAACCTGTCGTCAAAATTAAGGGTGCTTTCAATTGACACGGTCCAACAGAAATAGACAAAGGACCAGATATCGGGTTGTACACAGGGGCGCCTGAAAAACCTACGGAAACATTTGTTGAGCCAGACAAAGGTGCGCCAGGGAGTTTCGCATGCATGATAGAACTTTTTGCGGCACCAGTATCCAACAGAAACGGTTCGACTACACCTGATGTTGCTACTGCGACATAAGGCCCACTCTGATCCACTGGAACTGATACTACTCCCTCTCTCTGTCCATGGCTGTCCTAGTACCCATTTTGTTGAAATCCCTCTTCAACTTCACAATAATCCTCAACAAGATATTGCTGAGATCTATTCTGTTGAGCTGACTGTACATTTTGTTGATCAAAGTGATTAGAAGGACGATCATTCGTTTGTGGAGGCATAGCACCTCGTCCCCGACCTCTAGAATTCTGTGCAAAACCACCACGACCTCTCTGAGCTGCTGCCGCATTATTTTGCGCTAAAATCTGACAATCATTTTTATAGTGACCCTCTTTCTTACAGTACGCACACTGATTCCACTGGTATTGAGGCCTGGTCGAATTATAATCTGTCTTTTGATACGAATTCTGTTGCATATTAGTCTGATTCGTGCGAGGCGGATACGCCTGCTGTAAAAGAACTTTAGTCTTTAAATCTTTCGTTTTCTTTTCTGATTTTTCCTTTTCCTCTTTATCTCTATTTTCGTAGTACTGTGCAGTCGCAAGTATTTGCGCTGTCGTAGATACAGCCCACGCACTTTCTGAGTCTTTTAATTTATTGCATAATTCAGGTAACAAATTATGCACAAATTTATCTACAAACAGTCTTTGCCCTCCTTCTGTACTCATGTCCTGACCACTGTGATCTACAAAAGTCTCTTCGAACCTCGTGAAGAAGTCCGAGACACTTTCGTCTTTCTTTTGCCTACATGCTGACAACTTGTCCCAATTAACACGCAATGCTGGCATCAGAGTCTTCATTAGATCAATTATTCTACCTGGCAGATTAGCGATCAAAGGTTCAGGTTTCGCACCACCTATTTGTTGATTATCTGCTGCAGTGATAGCTGCCCAATCACCACCTAAAGCAGCCTGATGATCCTCTCTACGAATTTTAGCCCACACTGGTTGTGGAACTACATTACCAAACAACATATCAATGTCGGCTAAGTTCATTATACAAGCCTCAACTGTCTGTGTTAATTCCTTGTAATATCCGGCTGGATTCTTACGCGGATCTGGCAAGGCCTGTTTCACTGCTAACACTTCTGCTCGCTTCCATGGAATGTGTATCCACACTCGTTGGAACTGTGCTGGAGCAGCTACAACACCATTCGGTGCGTCAGCTTGCACAGCTTCGCGCCAAATTGGAGGAACCTCCCTCATAGGATATTGGCGACTTAGCTTCATTTTACCTTTCTCTAAATCTCTCGGTGAACGAAGAGATGGATCATTCCTAAAACTTAAAATGAGTTCCATCGCTTGCTTTATATTCTCACCCACTATCATTCCAGCAGCAAACTCCTTTTGAACCCTAATTAAATCTTCCAAATCTGATTCGACATCGTCTTCTTCTATCTCTTCACGTAACAACGAGCACATCTCGTCGAAGACGTATCGCTGCGTTGGCTCTCCCCATTGCATAAATGTCTCTAACACATCTTTCGTACTATATCTTCTAACTTTTGTAATCCATCTGAGAGCTGTGGAGTCTAAAACTCCCCGTTCCTCAGTACTTGGAAGCTGACTCCGTCTCTGAACAGAGTCAGGAGTAGGAGTCTTAATCAAAGTTTTATATATAGGAGACAGCATATTAGTAACCGAATCAGTGATTCTTCGACGAACAGAAAGTGGAGTTAGTACACTCGCAGACATAGAGAATGCAGTGGAGGTAGGAATAGATGAGGAAGCAGTAGGAGTATCGAGGAAAATAGTTTCTGGAGCAGTAGGTACAGGGGTAGGTATAGGGGTTGGCAGTGTAGGAAGAGGAGGAGCTGTAGGAACATTTACATTCACCACTGGAAGTACAGGAACTTGATTCTGAGGGATAGGAGCAGGAGCACCAGGTTGTCCAGCAACCGGCAATTGAACATTCGGGACGAGTGGAGTCGTAGCACCTTGTGCATACGGTGGAGGTGACCGTAACAGATAAGATAGCAGAGGATCGTTTTCGGAGTCCTCCAGTATCTTAGCCATTTTTGATGGCAAGGCAGGATAGCACTTGTCAATCGCTAAGTTATGCTCTCTAATGGCTACATCTATGACCTTCTCACACTCGTTAGCCTGCAACTGTTTAGTCGCTTGTTCTAGAGTTAACTCTTCTTGTTCTTTCTGCTCTTTCTTCAACCTTCTCATTTCTCTCTGTTTGGATTCTTTCCGCCAATAACGGAAGGAATCAAACATTGCCGGCCGGGCTTTCTTTTTGAACAATTTCTCTTCTAAATTGTCGAGAATCTCTTGTTCAAAACTACCATGCAGTGGCCAACTAAGGACACCATCCTTCTTACAATAGCGGACCCATATCTCATTATAAGTTATAGGACCCACACCATACTTGCAATATAAATCATATAGGGGAGTCCCAATCGGAGGAACCAGACAAGAGTCCTCCAATCGTGAGTCACGGTTGCAACCAAAACAAGACAACATTTTCCGACTTACCATTTTCAGTCCGGAACACAAAACAAACAAAACACGGAACAAATATGTGCACTCGAACCAAGAACTTAGGCCTACCAAAACGAACTGATGTATCGATACCCAAAACTAAACCAAATAGATTATCGTAACTAGAACAACCAGTGATAATCTGACAAAACCAAACCAAACCAAGAACCGATCAAGGATTTTTAACAATCCTCACAAAAGTAACCAGCTAGCTATCACTAAATACTTAACTGAGTCACTGAAGACGTCACCAAGGAGAAACCCGTCACGTTTCGCCGTACTAAGGACTGCACCACTTCGGGTCCAAGACAGGGCGACGGTCAAGGCAACGGCCCACTGCAGCCGTCCTGAACGGGAAACCCTCGTGGAAGAGAACTTCGGGCCACTTTTGCGATATGCCGGGATCGATGAAGTGGGGCGCCTCCCTCAGGAATCTTCACACGAAGCTTCTCGAACTCTTCAGGCTTTTGGACCGGTACCGAATGACGTCGCCCCACGTTGGGCGCCAATTGGAGTTCTGGACTTTTTGGTTCCGTCCAGAGGTGTCAGGGTACAACACCCAAAGACCCCGGAGTCCCACCTGCCTTGGTGCACAAATGAACAGAAACACGGGCTTCTCGATGGTGGCGTCAAAGACCAAAGGTTTATTACTGCAGGGACACAGAAGTCACAGAATCTACACACGGGCAGAATCTAGGAGACTGTTCGATTTGTACAAAGAGGGCTGCTCCTTATATACGGTTTTTTATGCTAGGGGCAAATTCTTTACATGTAATACATTCCCAAAACCCTTGTGTCTAAAACAATAAATATTTGGTGTTACACAGGAACCGTCGATAATATCTGAGGCCAAACATTGCGAAAAGAGGGGTTCCCACTAGTTTGTCACAATTCCCTGTCAATATTGCATTCAGGACCCGGACCGCCTCATCGTAAAGTTCGTTACCTCCCCCTAATAAAGATTCAGAAAGAAAGAAACAGAGCCAGGTGTGGAAGATAGAAAAGCGGGATAAGGGATGTTTGTGGATTGTAAATGGGCAAGGCTACCGGCTTCGGCCGCCTAATCATGATCAGGTACAATGGACACGAAGACCAGTTTGGCAGGACTGGCCTCGGGCAGAGGAGGCAGCCTTTGTCGAATCATGCAGCTACAGCGTGATCTGGTTTAAGGTGCACGTGTCATGTAAGAGGTGAATCTCCGGCTACGGCTACGTGTCCTTACTCAAAGTGGAGTGAATGAAGTGATCAGAGGCTATTGCATATGTGAGGGCAAGGAAACACAAAATGGCGGCCATGATCTAAGATGGATGCCGTGGGTATATCAGAAATATGTCAATGGAAGGAGTGCTCTTGCTCGTAGCGTAGCGAAAACACTAGGATATACTAAATGGATCATTTGCGGTTCACTGATACCAATATTATGTATTTCCGACAAACTTGAAAACACGGGTTCAAGCCGTCACGGAACCTCACTACCCAAAATGAGTAACAGCAGGCTTTTACCCCAACTGCTAAAGTAAGCTTTTAACACCAGAGTGATACCATCAATTCTGTAGCCAGACTTTCCCTCAGACCCAATAAGTACAGCTCATATCTCAAGAAGGAAAATCACCCCATCTTGTCATTGAAATATATAATCCTCATTTTTGATGTCCGCATGTTCTATCACCCTGATGCCCTTACTCTTCCAAAAACACATCATTTCCCGATTAACTTTCCTTCTGGCTCTTTTGACTGCAGTGTGTTTTACAGCTCCCTCTCCAAACCCTCTTTGTGACCAAAACCTTCCAAATCATACATGTGTCTGACCACATTCTGCTAATCACATCCAAGTCTGTCTTCAGAGCTTTCAATAGCCCCAAACCGGATAACTTTACCAAATCATTCTCCCCAAGGTGATTTAACAAGATGGCGGGACACGGCCCCCTTCCTGCTAGCGAAGACATCCATAGTAATAACTGACCCCATTTCATGCCCCTCTACCCCACTATTCAATCTTTACTTCTGGAGGCCAAAAATACAAATTTCCCCAAAAGGAAGGGTTTCTGCCTTTTTTGCAGTCCATTTTACAAAACAATGTCTGATAATTCACACACAGGACCATGCAATACTGGGGCCCGCACACAATCCGCAATCAAAATAAAATATATTACAGTCAACATTTCAATAATGCATTTTAATCTTCCTAGTATAATGTTTGCAACATGCAGAAGGCCGTCTGCCCAATGTCATCACTTTACTAAGTGAAACCCACAATCTATGTGCTTATGATGCTGCACCAGTTCTAAATGAATGTGCTCCCAGCTCCAATGGATTTTCTCCTGTGCGTTCCAGACCTTTCTGTATTACTGGTAGTACTTGAGCAGGCAGCAACCTTATTTTCATGTCCACATTGCAAAATATTACACCCCAAACGAGCTCCCCCCATATGTTTGAACTTTGACCAAGCTTCCACTGGCATATGCTATTGTGAATCTTATACAGAGTAAACCTCGCCCCTTTAACTATTTGATTCATCTTGGATTTTTTCAAATAAAGACACAGAAGGTAAATTCATTCTTCAACTTCCTCCACTCTCGTACCTTCCGCGAACTGCTGCTCACTAAGTCTGAAACACGAAATGCATCGAAAAGCAACCACAACATTCAGGGCTTCCTTAACTGTGCCTCAAATTCTGACCAAGACAACTGATTTAGAGTATTTAACAGACCAGCTAATTTCCTCATTGTTACAGGTTCCTTTTCCTTGCCAGCTCGCTTCCTTTCTTATGACGATCCTTGAAGGATATGCTGTCCCATCTCACCTGCTGACGGCTCGTAACCCCAAAAGAATTTACCATAAAAACTGATCCCTGCCAATTTTCCTGCAATTATATCTGTGAAAAACCTCAATTGATACTGAGTGTAATGTAATTCACTCCATCCTCGCTTTGTTTTGCTAACTCCTTAGGGCTCTGACCTCTTCTAGCCAGACTGCTCAGAAAGTCCTCCCAAGCCAGTCTATTGGCTGTCATAGTACTCTGTGCCGGTGTGGTTGTAGGAGAGAGTAGGGTCTGCAATCCTATGGTCACCCCAGATTTTTGCTTTTTGCTTCACTGGTTTATGACTTTCCATGGCTGTGGGCCTGCTAATCAGACCCACAGCCTAGCTGTTCTCTCTCTAAATTGACATCCATGTACTTTAGGTGCATTTACCAATTGGTATTGGGTCACTCTTGTAAGTCCTTGTACAGTGTACCATAGGTACCCAGGGCATAAGTGCACCCAAGGCCTACCAGGGGCTGCAGCATGTATTATTCCACCCCTGGCTGGCCATCTAAACAGACACAACTGGCTGGTAACACAGCTGGGGCAAGGTGGTGTACTCACCCTTTGCTTTATATATAGTATACCTATGTCTAACCCTAAAATGGACACATATACTCCTATAAGTCTCTCCTATGGCAGGCCTTAACAATCCTGGAGGCAGAGTATTTGGAGTTGTGTGAGATGGTGCTCTAGCATGAGCTGGGCCTGTCTGCAGCTTTCGGAATCACGTCCTTTAGCTGTTTCCATGATAACACTATACCATATACTCTTAATTGCATTATTATCCTCGGGGTTATTTCTAACTTTGGCATAGCATTATCAAAACATGTCGAGTAAGGTGTCATACAAATTTGAATTCTGGTGACGGGGGTAGCATTCCACCCTTTTAGAGGGACACGACATGTATATAACTGTGAACCCCGGTTAAAGTTAACTCGAGTCTCAGCACCACAAAATGGATGCTGCCACCACAGACACAAGTCTGACCTCCTGCTGCTGGGAGTCCTTTCAGCGAGGGAGGCCTGGACAAAGGGTTTCCTGCCTTGGGAGGTGCTAGCACCCCCCCAGACAGGATTTTGTGTATTGAGGTAGGACAGGCTGAAAGGAATGAGACATGCCTGGGGCACACACTGGAGTTCTGGACTTTTTGGTTCCGTCCAGAGGTGTCAGGGTACAACACCCAAAGACCCCGGAGTCCCACCTGCCTTGGTGCACAAATGAACAGAAACACGGGCTTCTCGATGGTGGCGTCAAAGACCAAAGGTTTATTACTGCAGGGACACAGAAGTCACAGAATCTACACACGGGCAGAATCTAGGAGACTGTTCGATTTGTACAAAGTGGGTTGCTCCTTATATACTAAAAATTGTGCTCTAGGCAAATATTTCACATGCCGGTACATTCCCAAACCTTTGTGTCTCTAAACAATAAATATTTGGCGTTACACAGGAACTGTCGATAATATCTGATACCAAACATCACGAAGAGGGGTTCCCACCAGTCCATCACAATCCCTTGTCAATATTGCATTCAAGACCCGGACCGCCTCATCGTAAAGTTCGTTACCTCCCCCTAATAAAGGCCCAGAAGGAAAGGAGCAGAGCCAGGTGCAGAAGATAGAAAAGCGGGATAAGAGATGTTTGTGGGTTGTAAATGGGCAAGGCTACCGGCTTCGGCCGCCTAATCATGATCAGGTACAATGGACAGGAAAACCAGTTCAGGTGGGCTGGCCTCGGGCAGAGGAGGCAGCCTTTGTCGAGTCATGCAGCTTCAGCGTGATCTGGTTTAAGGTGCACGTGTCATGTAAGAGGTGAATCTCCGGCTAAGGCTACGTGTCCTTAATCAAAGTGAAGTGAATGAAATGATCAGAGGCTATTGCATATGTGAGGGCAAGGAACCACAAAATGGCGGCCATGATCTAAGATGGATGCCGTGTGTATATCAGAAATGTGTCAGTGGAAGGAGTGCTCTTGCTCGTAGCGTAGCGAAAACACTAGGATATACTAAATGGATCATTTGCGGTTCGCTGATACTAATTTTATGTATTTCCGACAAACTTGAAAACACGGGTTCAAGTCGTCACGGAACCGTCACGGAACCTCAGACCCTCCTTTTGCCCTTACATAGGCAATTACTCAATCTATGTCTGAATCTAGTTCTATGCTCATCAGGTCAGTGACATGCTGTTGTATCATCATCCTTTCTCGTGTCTTTTCTCCAAATGCAGGTGGTTTCCTAAAACAGGTTGTAGCACAAAGACTACACCGAGCAGGACCACACTGGATAATCAGACAACATGAGAATAGTAATATTAAGATGACACCAATGACCATTAGAACCTTCCATCCCCACGCTGAGATCAGAGTCCAAACCCACTCCATAAAGGACCAGTTTCCCTCATCTACATGTATGGAGTCCGAAATCTTGTGCAACTTAGAGATCGCCTCGTAAACTGTTGGAGCATTATTAGGAATAAAGACACAGCAGCTCGATTGGATCATTCTGCATACCCCACCTCGATCTGCAAGTATAACATCTAGAACCATACGGTTCTGCAATGTCATGAGCCTATCCGCCTGAAGCTCAGCTGTCAGATTGCTAAGGGCACCAGCAGTTTCGGTAATAGTAGATTCAACTACCCGTGTTAGCTGACGTATGTTTCTACTATTGGCCATAGGCCCCCAGAACGGAAGGAAGCCTTTGAAGAAGTCTCCAGCTTCCTGACCAGCTGTATCTTCCTTGCTGAAGACACCTCTCGCTACTCTTGTTCTGTGGTAATCAGGTGAAGCAGTGTATGTCGGAGGCAATAATCGAGCAATATAACATGATCCTGAGAAGTCGGCAGGCAACCATGTATAAGCTCTGTCTCGACAGATGAAGTAGGTACCCCTGGCAGTAAGGAAGGCAGGGGAAGAGTTAGCCGGAAACACATAAGTCTCTACGCACTCACTCCTCCCTAGCTGAGCTCTCGGATTTCTCCCATTACCTTGCAAACAGACCTGACCTCGGTGAGGTACGACCCAGATTGGAGTTGAGCTTTTACGCTTGCTTTCTCCTAAACTAAGGCGATACTCTGAAGTATTCCAACTTAAATATACTCGCAATTCGTCTCTAGGGTATGATGGAGTATTATTGACGTCTTTGACCATGTCAATAATTCCCTGGACTAAAGCTTTGTTGGCAGAGTTATATTTAGTGGAACGTGGTGGACGTGGAGGATAGGTCTCAAGAGCATAAGCAAAGATGGTTTGAAGGGCCTGAAATGATCCATTGTAGCTGAAAGGCAAAACCAGATAGGGAATACCTTTATCCATAGTGTGGGGTATCAAGCCACACACCCAACAGTCTGTCGTGTTAACTACCAGTTGGTGTTGGTGCAAGAGCTGTACAAAAGTATTATTAATGAATTCTGAGCGTCGAGCTTGCTCATGTTCCGGAAACGAGTGAAAAGAGTGTATAGAAGAAACAGTAGAAATAGCAGGATCAAGGGGAGGTACTGTAGATACTGGCACAAAAATCAAATTTATGCTAAAGACAATTCCACCCACCAGTGTTGCTAAAACAATCAAAAATGTAATGGCACATTGCATCAAGAAACATTTGCTATGAAGAATTCTACTTAGTCTGTTTCTGCGAACGTAAATCACATTTTCTCGTTGCAGCGCAGGAAGTTCCATCTTCTACAATCCGCTCGCGACCACTGATGATGTGTACGTAGATGAAAATGCCTCTGTCAGCCCTGGGAGTTCCCAGTACTAACAGAAAGATCGACCTTGTGTCAGACCCCTGCAAATTCAAACTAGGCACACAGCCACGACCCTACGGCTACCCAGACGGCAAGGCAATTTTAAAAACAATAAACAATAACAAACTTCCTGGCTGAAGGCAAAAGTTCAAAATATATATATATATATCAAAATCACAGTATGCAGTTGCCTGCTTTATTAGTCCTTTTTATGGCTTCTAAGGTTGTATCTTTTCTTCGCTGGTACTGTTTGATCGGAAAATAGTGTATCACTAGCAGCTGTTGCAGAGTTTACGTTCGCAGATGGCAAAGTTTCTTCTGATGCTGGAGACAAATTTTCAATGTTCAAAGCAGTCTTTTCAAGAGGAGAGTCACGTTTCAAAGTGTCAGAAATCAAATCGGCATCGCTGAAAGGGACAAATTTTGGAGTTATTTCAGATTCGGAGGCACCAATTCCCTTCTTCACCCAGTCGTCGTAGGGCAGCGGCAGTGGAACACGCTTTACGTGAGAAGCGTGGATCCAGTGCTTGCGACCAGCAACACGTACAGCTGTCCTCGTCGCCAGCAGGATTTGGAAGGGGCCGATGTAGCGAGGCTGAAGATTCTTTGTCCTCGCGAAGTTCCGGACCACTATGAAGTCACCCGGTTTCAGTTGATGCCCTGGACTCTCCGGAGGTTTTGGCAAAGCATCAAAGACCTGTTGATGAATAAGACTTAATTTAGCAGTCAAGTCGTAAAGATAGTCTATCAACATAGGATATTCAATGGAGCAGAATTGTTTAGGCCTTGGCACACCCCAGACATTTGCCGGGCGGCCAAATACAATCTCATATGGAGAAAGCCCTATTCTAGAATGCACTGTTGCTCTCGTTGATAACAAGGCCAAAGGAAGTGCGTCTGGCCAAGCCAAACCTGTGGATGCTTGAATTTTGGCTATTTTAAGCTTGAGGGTGCCATTGTAACCCTCGACTAAACCAGCAGACTGGGGATGGTTTGCACTATGAAATTTTTGTTTCAATCCTAGACCAGCACACACACTCTGCATAACTTTCCCTATAAACTCACTTCCGTTATCTGACCATACAATCCGTGGCATTCCAAACCTAGGGAAAAATTCTTTGAGAAGAATTTTGGCAGTTGATAAAGCAGTGTTGTCCTTTAGTGGGTATGCTTCTATCCACCTGGAAAAAGCACAAACCACCACCAGGACGTATTTTAAATTGTTGCAGCGTTCCATGTGAATGAAGTCTAACTGTATTACTTCAAAGGGACAGGAAGGAGGAGCAAAATGACCAGCTGGAGTTGGAGTTCCCTTGCCAGGATTATGCATCAAGCACACCATACAATTTTTCACCACTCTCTCTGCACACTTACTGATTCCCTCATTCTTCCAAACCGGAGCTAACATCTTACATATCCCTTTAGAACTTATGTGCGCCACTCCATGCGCCATCGTCACTACTGCAAGCACATACGCATCAGGCAACATCCAACGCTGCTGTTCTGTCAAATCGATCCAACATCCATTCGAGTCCAATTTGCCCGTACTTTCTCTCCATACGCGTTTCTCTTCCTCAGTCGCTTCTTTCTGAATCTCTTTCACACTTTCCATTGTGTCCTCACACATTCCAGACTCAGCAATCCATCTTGCAGACGTAGCAACATACATTCTACTCATCATGTCTCTAGCTGTCTGTTTAGCGGTTTCATCAGCAAAGGCATTCCCCCGACCAACATCATCCGTGATTGCTTTATGAGCACTGCACTTCACAATCGCAACTTCAGTCGGTAAGGTTAGAGATTCTAACAAGTCGTTAACTAGCTGACCATGTTGAATCTTAGTCCCATGGGACGTAATGAAACCCCTTTCTCTCCACAACCGGCCAAAACTATGGGCCACGCCAAATGCGTACTGACTATCTGTAAACACATTCACTCTCTTTCCCTCAGCTAAAACACACGCTCTCGTAAGAGCTATTAACTCTGCAGCTTGGGCAGAATTCTGACTCACTCTTGCAGTCTCCACAATCGTCTTCAAAGTCGTTACCGCGTAGGCAGCAGTCACATCACCATTCTCCAATTTAAAACATGACCCGTCCACATACAGCGTACCATCTGGGTCGGATAGAGGAGTATCTCTCAAGTCGATACGACCTTTTGTCTCTTCCTCCGTTTTGAAATAACAGTCATGTGGCTCAGAATCACTCGACTCTTGATCAGTCGGCAACAATGTTGCTGGGTTCAATACATTGCATCTTTTGATCTGAATATGACTCGCTAATAACGTCAGCTCGTAACCAGATAATCTCGCACTAGTAAGGTGTTGTGTCTTCGTTCGGTTCATGAGTGTGTCCACTGCATGAGGAACCATGACCACTAGCATATTGTTCATCACCAAACCAGCAGATTGTCGAATGGAAGCTGCAGCTGCCGCTGTAGCCCTCAAACAACTAGGCAATGCTCTAGCTACCGGATCTAATGTTGATGAGAAATACGCACAAGGGCGTTGTTTATCACCAAACTTCTGTGTCAAGACACTCAACGCGCAACCTTCTCTTTCGTGAACGTAGAGCGTGAATGGCTTACTGTAATCAGGTGTGCCCAATACAGGAGCTGAACACAAAGCTTTTCGTAATTCAGCAAAACTCTCTTGACATTCATCAGACCATGGCACCGGACTCGGAACATTTTTCCCAGTCAAAGCTACCAACGGTTTTGCTAAAAGTGAAAAATTTGGGATCCATTGCCTACAGTAAGAGGTAATACCTAGAAAGGCACGTACTTCCCTCTGTGTGCGTGGAACACTCATTTGCATAATTGCTTTTATTCTTTCTGGGGTCAACTTCCTTCCCTCCTTTGACAAGAGATGACCTAAGTAGGTTACTTCTTGGCAGCAATATTGCATTTTGGAAGGTGACACCTTATGATTCAAATTAGACAAATGATGCAATAGTGAAATTGTAGCTGCTTTGCAAGTTTCCTTGTCATCGGCAGCCACCAAAAGATCATCTACGTATTGTACTAGGGCAGAACCTGGAGGAAGGACAAAAGAATCTAACTGGCTTTTTAAAGCTTGACTGTAAATAGATGGACTTTCACAGTAGCCTTGTGGAGCGCGTTTAAATCTGAAACTGCGACCTCCTAAACAGAAGCCAAAAATATCTCTGCTTTCCTCGGCTATCGGAATGCTGAAAAAGGCATTCTTCAAGTCGATGACTGAGAACCATGTAGCTGTAGCAGGAATCAATGTTAACAAAGCAGTAATGTCTGGCACTACAGGAAACTGCGGAATTACAATCTTATTAACTTCTCTAAGGTCTATGACAAACCTATAGACTGGAGGCTTTGTAGGATCTGTTCGTTTCAAAATCGGCAATACAGGACTATTACAAACATTTCCTCGCGTTTCTTCAACCACACCTTTTTTAATCAAATCTTGCACAATCAATAAGAGTGCACGCTCACCTTCATTCGATATTTTATATTGAGGAATTCTTGGAAATTTCACATTCGCTTTCAAAGTTACTACATACGGTGGAATCTCTAGTAGACCTACATCATTGGGACCAGTCGCCCAAAGAGAATCAGGGAGTGAACGTAGCTCCGGCGGGAGTTTGTCCATTGACAAGTACATCGGAGAGGTGAGTCTTTTACCCAAAGTAAGCTGTACTCCTTCCGGAGAACAGTACAATGTCGCATATAGTCGTTTTAACAAATCTAAACCAAGCAGATTTTCATTACAACCTGTCGTCAAAATTAAGGGTGCTTTCAATTGACACGGTCCAACAGAAATAGACAAAGGACCAGATATCGGGTTGTACACAGGGGCGCCTGAAAAACCTACGGAAACATTTGTTGAGCCAGACAAAGGTGCGCCAGGGAGTTTCGCATGCATGATAGAACTTTTTGCGGCACCAGTATCCAACAGAAACGGTTCGACTACACCTGATGTTGCTACTGCGACATAAGGCCCACTCTGATCCACTGGAACTGATACTACTCCCTCTCTCTGTCTATGGCTGTCCTAGTACCCATTTTGTTGAAATCCCTCTTCAACTTCACAATAATCCTCAACAAGATATTGCTGAGATCTATTCTGTTGAGCTGACTGTACATTTCGCTGATCAAAGTGATTAGAAGGACGATCATTAGTTTGTGGAGGCATAGCACCTCGTCCCCGACCTCTAGAATTCTGTGCAAAACCACCACGACCTCTCTGAGCTGCTGCCGCATTATTTTGCGCTAAAATCTGACAATCATTTTTATAGTGACCCTCTTTCTTACAGTACGCACACTGATTCCACTGGTATTGAGGCCTGGTCGAATTATAATCTGTCTTTTGATACGAATTCTGTTGCATATTAGTCTGATTCGTGCGAGGCGGATACGCTTGCTGTAAAAGAACTTTAGTCTTTAAATCTTTCGTTTTCTTCTCTGATTTCTCCTTTTCCTCTTTATCCCTATTTTCATAGTACTGTGCAGTCGCAAGTATTTGCGCTGTCGTAGATACAGCCCACGCACTTTCTGAGTCTTTCAATTTATTGCATAATTCGGGTAACAAATTATGCACAAATTTATCGACAAACAATCTCTGTCCTCCTTCAGTGCTCATATCCTGACCACTATGGTCTACAAAAGTCTCTTCGAACCTCGTGAAGAAGTCGGAGACACTTTCGTCTTTCTTCTGCTTGCATGCGGATAATTTATCCCAATTAACACGCAATGCTGGCATCAGAGTCTTCATTAAATCTATTATTCTGCCAGGAAGATTAGCAATTAGGGGTTCGGGTTTCGCACCACCTATTTGTTGAGCATCTGCTGCAGTGATAGCTGCCCAATCACCACCTAAAGCAGCCTGATGATCCTCTCTACGAATTTTAGCCCACACTGGTTGTGGAACTACATTACCAAACAACATATCAATGTCGGCTAAGTTCATTATACAAGCCTCAACTGTCTGTGTCAATTCCTTGTAATATCCGGCTGGATTCTTACGTGGATCTGGCAAGGCCTGTTTCACTGCTAACACTTCTGCTCGCTTCCACGGAATATGTATCCATACTCTTTGGAACTGTGCTGGAGCAGCTGCAATACCCGCATTATCATCACGTTGTACTGCTTCGCGCCAAATTGGAGGAACTTCCCTCATAGGATATTGGCGACTTAGCTTCATTCTACCTTTCTCTAAATCTCTCGGCGAACGAAGAGATGGATCATTCCTAAAACTCAAAATGAGTTCCATCGCTATCTTTATATTATCGCCCACTATCATTCCAGCAGCAAACTCTTTTTGAATCTTAATTAAATCTTCCAAATCTGATTCGACATCGTTTACTTCTATTTCCTCACGCAACAACGAGCACATCTCGTCGAAGACGTATCGCTGCGTTGGCTCTCCCCATTGCATAAATGTCTCTAACACATCTTTCGTACTATATCTTCTAACTTTTGTAATCCATCTGAGAGCCGTGGAGTCTAAAACTCCCCGTTCCTCAGTACTTGGAAGCTGACTCCGTCTCTGAACAGAGTCAGGAGTAGGAGTCTTAATCAAGGTTTTATATATAGGAGACAGCATATTAGTAACAGAATCAGTAATTCTTCGACGAACAGAAAGTGGAGTTAGTACACTCGCAGACATAGAGAACGCAGTAGAGGTAGGAATAGATGACGAAACAGTAGGAGTATCGAGGAAAATAGTTTGAGGACCAATAGGTACAGTGGTAGGTATAGGAGCGGGCAGTGCAGGAAGAGGAGGAGCTGTAGGAACATTTACATTCACCACAGGAGGTATAGGAACTTGATTCTGAGGAACAAGAACACCAGGTTGTCCAGCAACCGGCAATTGAACATCCGGTATAAGTGGAGCCGCAGCACCTTGTGCATACGGTGGAGGCGACCGTAACAGATAAGATAGCAGAGGATCGTTTTCGGAATCCTCCAGTATCTTAGCCATTTTCGATGGCAAGGCAGGATAGCACTTGTCAATCGCTAAGTTACGCTCTCTAATGGCTACATCTATGGCTTTCTCACACTCGTTAGCCTGCAACTGCTTAGTCGCTTGCTCTAGAGTTAACTCTTCTAGTTCTTTTTGCTCTTTTTTCAACCTTTTCATTTCTCTCTGTTTGGATTCTTTCCGCCAATAACGAAAAGAGTCAAACATTGCCGGCCGGGCTTTCTTCCTAAACAATTTCGCTTCTAAATTGTCGAGAATCTCTTGTTCAAAACTACCATGCAGTGGCCAACTAAGGACACCATCCTTCTTACAATAACGGACCCATATCTCATTATAAGTTATAGGACCCACACCATACTTACAATATAGGTCATATAGGGGAGTCCCAATCGGAGGAACCAGACAGGAATCCTCTAATTGTGAGTCACTGTTGCAACTAAAACAAGACAACATTTTCCGACTTACCATTCTCAGTCCGGAACACAAAACAAACAAAACACGAAACAAATTGTGCACTTGAACCAAGAACTTAGGCCTACCAAAACGAACTGATGTATCGATACCCAAAACTGAACCAAATAGATTATCGTAACCAGAACAACTAGTGATAATCTTACAAAACCAAACCAAACCAAGAACCGATCAAGGATTTTTAACAATCCTCACAAAAGTAACCAGCTAGCTATCACTAAATACTTAACTGAGGCACTGAAGACGTCACCAAGGAGAAACCCGTCACGTTTCGCCGTACTAAGGACTGCACCACTTCGGGTCCAAGACAGGGCGACGGTCAAGGCAACGGCCCACTGCAGCCGTCCTGAACGGGAACCCTCGTGGAAGAGAACTTCAGGGCCACTTTTGCGATATGCCGGGATCGATGAAGTGGGGCGCCTCCCTCAGGAATCTTCACACGAAGCTTCTCGAACTCTTCAGGCTTTTGGACCGGTACCGAATGACGTCGCCCCACGTTGGGCGCCAATTGGAGTTCTGGACTTTTTGGTTCCGTCCAGAGGTGTCAGGGTACAACACCCAAAGACCCCGGAGTCCCACCTGCCTTGGTGCACAAATGAACAGAAACACGGGCTTCTCGATGGTGGCGTCAAAGACCAAAGGTTTATTACTGCAGGGACACAGAAGTCACAGAATCTACACACGGGCAGAATCTAGGAGACTGTTCGATTTGTACAAAGTGGGTTGCTCCTTATATACTAAAAATTGTGCTCTAGGCAAATATTTCACATGCCGGTACATTCCCAAACCTTTGTGTCTCTAAACAATAAATATTTGGCGTTACACAGGAACTGTCGATAATATCTGATACCAAACATCACGAAGAGGGGTTCCCACCAGTCCATCACAATCCCTTGTCAATATTGCATTCAAGACCCGGACCGCCTCATCGTAAAGTTCGTTACCTCCCCCTAATAAAGGCCCAGAAGGAAAGGAGCAGAGCCAGGTGCAGAAGATAGAAAAGCGGGATAAGAGATGTTTGTGGGTTGTAAATGGGCAAGGCTACCGGCTTCGGCCGCCTAATCATGATCAGGTACAATGGACAGGAAAACCAGTTCAGGTGGGCTGGCCTCGGGCAGAGGAGGCAGCCTTTGTCGAGTCATGCAGCTTCAGCGTGATCTGGTTTAAGGTGCACGTGTCATGTAAGAGGTGAATCTCCGGCTAAGGCTACGTGTCCTTAATCAAAGTGAAGTGAATGAAATGATCAGAGGCTATTGCATATGTGAGGGCAAGGAACCACAAAATGGCGGCCATGATCTAAGATGGATGCCGTGTGTATATCAGAAATGTGTCAGTGGAAGGAGTGCTCTTGCTCGTAGCGTAGCGAAAACACTAGGATATACTAAATGGATCATTTGCGGTTCGCTGATACTAATTTTATGTATTTCCGACAAACTTGAAAACACGGGTTCAAGTCGTCACGGAACCGTCACGGAACCTCAACACGGTGTCCCTGTGCATACCCCGGTTCAAACCAGTTGCTGGGGCACTCCAGCCCCAGCTCTGGCACAAAACTGGACAAAGGATAGGGGGTGTAACCACCCCCCTTCCTGGTCCCACCCATAGGAGGGACCTAGTCATAGTACAGCCCCCTTTAGGATAATAAAGGTAGGAGCTGGTCCCATTCCAAATTAGATTGATCCTGATTTAAAACTACAAAGAAGAAACTCTGGACTTCGACGTTCTGCTCCACATAAGACTGAAGAAATCTCCCTTGTGGCCAAGGAGTGACCACCCTGCCCAAGCAGGCACCATCAAGCGTCCTCGTGGTTCACTTTGTCGTCCTTCCTGCCTGGAACCAGACTTCAGAGCCCAACGAGATCCAGACTTCCAGACCTCTCCGACCTCTACCTACATCTACAGCACAGCTGAGATCCGTGGGTGCGACGAGACACGTGGGACCGGCCATCTTGAAGAAACTGCACTTCCCTTCCAGCACGACTACAGAGGCATCCTCAAAAAAGTGCTTTGGGGATTGAGAAGCCCCAGCAGTGAGCAGCTTCTGTACAGAAGATCAGCCCTCCAGCATCCTCGAGATCTGCGAGGGGCCCTTTTGCTTGATTGCTGCTCGATGCGTTGTCTGGTCACTTGCCGGCTGGCTAGTGACCTCCTAGATGACGATCCATGAAATCTACATCGCTGGTCTGGTTGCTCCAGACTGGCCCTTGCTTCCCTGCAAAGGAGAAGCACCCCAGCCCCTCCTGGTCCGCACCAGAAGCCTTTTCCACTCACCGCGTGGGTTTCCTTTGCCAAGGCCTGTTGATGCCGAATCCGGAACCAACTCCGCCGACTGCGAGAGCCTGCGTGGGACAGCTCGTGCCTCCATCCTGGTTGTCGGAGACACCTCCTGGTCCACGTGGCTGCAGAGTCAAGCGTCCACTCTTCACCTGATCACGAGGACAGCATCTGGTTCCTTCCTGGTTCCACTCCGGTCACTGGCTAGTGACTTTGATGAGAGCATTTCGGTGCTCAAGGGTAGATTGACTCTCCTAGTGTCCAGGTATCCAGTTGTTTTAGTCCTACCTAGTCGGAACTGTCTTTAACTTACCTTTCCGTGATTTGTACTGTCCATTGACTTTGTCCCGCATCTCGCGTGTGAGTTCACACTCTGCACACGCGTCCCGTGGGCCTCCTGCTACTTACCTAAGGTTAGGGTAGTGTAGTCCCAGCGTTCCTACAGTCTCTGGACAGCTCCATTCCTTCTATCGATTTACTTATACCATTGACTTAGTATATGGTTTGTCGTGCCCCTAGGGCACCATCGTAATTTGTGCAACTTAACATGTTTTTCTTAAGAGTCTTGTCATGTGCTTAGACCTCTGATCTCATAAAGAGTTCAGAGGTGTTTTGTTAGTAACAAATATATTGTTTATTTTCATAACAACCTGTGTGTCCTTTCATTTGGTATTCAAGGGGTTATATGTGGTAAAACAGCTGGCTTCACATGCCAAAAGAGTTTAGCCTAAGACTGCTTTGTCCATGCTACCATTAGGATAGCTGGTCTATAAGGTTTACTTGCAACCAATCACGATAAGGGTTGCTTGGACTGATACAAGGTGATCACTAGAACTAGTGAGCATCATATATCAGGCCAACTTCTCACATTGGTGTGCAGCGGTTGGGATTTGAGCTTGCTGTTGTTTTCACCAAATATAATCTTGAGATATCATTTGAAAGATCACATTAGGTACCATAGGTACATATAACAAGCTTAGAAATACTCTGAGTTCTACTGAACCAGCTGTTATAGTAGAAAGGGAGTAGCACACCCTGACTACAACTCTTAGCAAGGGATCAGTAGGAAAAGCCATAGTGTAGGTAAGTGCACCACTTACACCTCACTAGAAAGCATGTCTATCACAGGAGGGAACGCAGTGGCTCCACCTGTGATTAGTGACTCTCCACAGGTCCTTTCCAGATATGCAGCAGTCAACTTCCAGGAGATGAGACTATTGTGTACCTCCAGGAAATTGAAACAGGGTTCTAACCCTACCCTTCCTTTTCTGTTAGGTCTCTTAGAGACATATGATGCTAGTAGGGCTTCTAACCCAGGCCCCTTTAATCCAGCAGATGGAAGCATACCCCCTTAGAAGATGACTCTAACCTCCCTGAAACAGACAATGTAGATGGTAGGGCAGATGGCAACTCATCTGGGGAAGAGGTAGACACTGGTCCAGTTATAGTCAGTAGACTTACCAGGGCCAACTTAAGCCTACATGGGGATGGAGCTGGGGGACCCCCAGACCTATCCACAAGCAGGCCTAACCTTGGGAATAGACGAGTAAGGTCTCCCTCCAGAGGCTCTAACAGATCTATTCACTCCCATATCTCTCAGGCATCTTCTCAGAGAGGGATGACATCCCCTCAGAGAAAGGAACATGAAGCAAAGATGAAGGAAGTGAATCTGAGGATCCAAAGGGAAGAAAGGGAAGCTGTTCTTCACTGGCCTAATTACTTGGCAAATTGTCGCCTGAAATATTTCCGCAGCAGATGAGAACCCAAAGCTCAGACGTTTGTATCTAAAAAGACCTAGGTGGGTGGAGAACGTCGTGATATATCGAGACTGAGGATCTAGTTCTAGTTGGTGGTACCCCTTACACAAATCTAATTTGGAGAAATGTCTTGTGCCTGTGAGGCAGCTGATCATATCATCGAGATGTGTTCCAGGATGCCTCTCACGTTCAATTGCTTTGTTTGGTATCCTCATGTCGACACAGATTCTTATTTTTGACGTGTCTTTCTTTGGGACGGCCACGATTGGTGACACCGAGGGCGTTGATCCTTCTGCTGGCTCTATTATGTCCTGCTTTAGTAGTGCTTCAAGCTCCTCTTCTACCTGTGGCTGCAGGTGTATTGGCACTCTTCTATGATGTTGCGCTATTGGCCTTACTGTTTCATCAATATGTAGCGTTATTTGCCGCCCTTTCAATTTTCCTAGTCCTTGCAGTAGCTTGGGGTACTCTTTCAGGATGCTTCCTTTTTCTAACATATTGTAAGTCATTTCTAGGAGACCCATCATCTGAGCCATGATGTTGCTCAATAGACATGGTGCTGGGATGTCACCTTTCGACACGTGTATTTCTTCTTTTGTCTTTTGGTCCTTGTATGTCAGTTCTTCCATAGATTTTCCCATGTTTGTTACCAGTTTCCTGGATCCCCAGGTGAATACTTCAACTCGGGATGGCCTCAGCGCTGGTTTTATTTTCATCTTTTCATATTCAGAGACACACATGATGTTGCATGTTGCGCCACTGTCCAGGACAAACTTTTCTTTGTGTGGCCCTACACCTATGGTCACAGATTCTGTCTTTTTTATCTTGTTTTTGTCCACAAGGCATATTCTTTCTCTGTCTTCACCTTCATCAACTGACTCAGTAGTAACATTCGACATTAGATAGAGTCGTTCCGTCTTTTCTTCTTCCTCTTCTTCAACTGACTCTACTGGGGAACTCCTTGTTCCTGTCTTAACATGCCTGATGTGCCTACTTGTTGACATTCATGGTCTTCCTGTTCTTCCTCGGTCATTCCTGAAATGCATTCCTTGGCACACACGTGGAGAAGTGTGGCTCACTGGTCAGAGCAGGCAGACCTTGAAGCAGAGATCAGACCCGGGACCAGGGTTCAATTCCCGACGCGGCAGGGTCTTGAGCTCAAATGTCCACGGACTCGATAATTCTCGCTTCGGTGCCTGACCTAATCATGGGTTCACACTCTGCAACTCTGGGCATTAAGCTTGCTTAATCACCACAACGGCCCCCCGCGGCGGGATGCCTGGCTTTCACCTTGGGGATACCCTGTAGGGGCTATCTCACTGGGAAAAGCCAGGACGGGTTCCCAAGGCAAGCGCTTAGAGACCCCTGGGTGATAAGCGCTATATAAATCCAATATACAATACAATACAATACAATACACTACACTGGCATAATGATTTCTCCCATTGCACTTCCTGCATGTGTGGCCAAATGCCGGGCATTGGCCTCTGTGCGGAAATTCAAGTCTGCACATGTAACATGTTGTTTCCGGTTGCTTCTTCCCCGTTTGTTCATTTCTGTCTTTTTTCCAACCACCTGAGCGGTTATTTGTTATGAGGTGAGCTTGTTCCACTCGTCGTTCCTTTCCTCGCTCCATTTCCTTTGCGTGTGATGTCGCTCTAGCCTCTGCTCTTGCCAATGACAGGATGTTTTCTAGTGATGTTGGTTCCTTTAGGATCCTTGCACGAAGCTCTGTGTCATGGCAACCCTCAATGATACGCAGCCTGATTGCTTGTTCATTATCAAACTTGGCAAATTCGCAGTGTGTTACAAGTTTTCTTGCGAAGTCATCTAGTGTTTCATCCGGTTGTTGAAATGCAATCGTGAAGGTGTATCGTTCAAAGTCGACATTTCTTTGAGGATCAAATTTATCTGGTAGGCATTTTTTTAGTTTGTCATAGGTGGTGGTCTCTTCTTTTGGCAGTGTCACTAATAGGTCTTCAACTTCATCACCTACTAAATTCAGGAATAAACCTAGCTGTTTGGCATCCGTTACATCTGTCACTTCCCTGTATCTTTCGAAGCGTCTGATCCATTTTTCCCATCTAATTCCTGTTTGTTGTTCCGATAAGTTAAATGGTAGCGGTCTTCTATACTGTGCACTTGGTTTTGATTCGTCTGCCATTCTGCCTTTTTCTCTTTGTCTTGCCTTGTGCTTGTTTCTTTATTTTCTCTCTTTACCTTTGTCTTGGCGTTCTTTTCCTTAAAAATCCTTTATTTTCCTCTGCATCCCTTTTATTTTCCTTTCCTGTGCTTTAATATTAGTTCCTTGTCTTGCCTTGTGCTTTTTTAGTCCTTTTTGTCCTTCAATGACACTTCTTGCTCTATTTTCGTCTTTGCCTGACTTCAAAATGGCCACCACGCTGTTCCCTGTTCTGATTGGTTAATTTGCCTGACCCGAAAATGGCCACCGTTTATCTCGCGAGGCTTCTGAGCCAATCGGGGCGCTGCCTGACTTGAAAATGGCTGCCCGATTTTCCTACGCAGTGATTGGTTCTCGTGCCTGACGTCAAAATGGCCGCCGAGACTCTTGTGAGAGCTCGCACCAATTTCTTTAACTTCGCGCTTTTCACACGGCGCTTACCGGAGGCAGGCAGTCTTTTCGCAGCGGTCGGGGTGGGCTCCCGCATCGCTGCACTTCTTCTAGGCACTTTTCTTCTTCCTTTTGTTGCAAGATGCGATCCAGGGTGGGCTCCTGGTTTAAAATCGCAATGAAATCTTCGATGGGCACACGTCGATTTCGACAAACCTTCATCGCCAGATGTCGTGTTCAGAGACCCCAAGAAACACACAGGAAACGATGGGGGCTTTTCAGGTACACTTTTATTACCTTGTGTACAGCGTGCAGATACCCTGACCTCTTGCCTCGAGATCCTACCCAGGAATGTCCCTGTCCCCTCCCTTGACCGGAAGTGGTGTCCGGTGTCCCCTGGCCTTTGCCCTGTGCCCCAGGGTCCTAGTGCCCCTGTCCTGGGCACGACAAGCTCCATCACAGAGGCAGCTTAAACTACGTCAACATGGCTTCCATCCCAACAGAGCTAAGCGTCAACTTGTTTTGTCAGCAATGAAAGTTTCATTGGAGCCAGTTTGAAGAGCCAATTGGGGGGGCTTCTTTTTACCTCTAGCTGAGACAAGGGTAAAGGTCGAAGTTAAGGAGCCATCAGGCCTCCATTTCATCAAGTATCCTGAATGGAGGTGGCCTGGAACCTCACACTTACATGCAAATGCAACTGAGGAGAAACAAAGGCACACAGCTTGTTATCTCTTCGCAGGTACTTGGGAGAGGCAGCTTTTGACATTGTTTAGTCTCTGTATGTAATTGCATGAACTGTAAGAATGACAGATGTGTTTGTCTCTCCCAGTAGTCTGCATGTTACATGATGTGCTTTGCAGGAGACAGTTTAATCTTCTATTCCACTCTGATTCAAATCTGGTACTATACAAAACACAAATCTCCAACAAATGTGTTAACCTCCAGCGTTCTCGCATTATTATTGTTATTTCCCAGGATTTACTGGGCACCTTTGCAGCGGATGCCTTAACCCCATAACATATTATAGAATACAGGCTTTGCAACCAATCAAGCAGAACAGATCTATTACCATGCTTTCCTTGTTGCCAATATCTTGTTGGCAGTGTATTTAAAAAAAAAATATTAGTTGAGGCCAAGAATTTGCTGCGGGTATTCACCACTTTTTTGGCACCAACCCAATGCCAAATCTAATTTGTTAAATCCCATAATGCACTAAAATGTACTCATTATATATGTGTGAGGTCTTAAAATCTGATGTCACTTCTTGTGATGCAACTTTCAGTGAGGTCACTTCCTGTGATGCAACATGCAATGTCACGCTCCGCGACGGCATGCGCTGCAATGACACACGTCACAATGTGACTCCCATACTGCCTAACTTGATCAGTCCCCCCACTTCTGTTTTATAGGACCTGTGCCCTGGTCTAACCCCTGATTTTGATTTGATTTGATTTGATTTTTCAATTTGTATAGCGCGCGAATGCCAAAAGGCGTCTTGGCGCTGAGATTCCCGCTGACTCCTAAGGTATGTAGTTAGGGCTGTTTAGCGAAAAGCAATGTTTTGACTCCCTTTCTGAAGGATTTCAAGGATGGACTGTTTTTTAATTCTAGTGGTAGTTGGTTCCACGATTTTGCCGTCTGCACTAGGAAGCTTCTGCCTCCCCAGTTTGTTCTTCTGTATCTGGGTACTTTTATGAGTTTCCTTTGTCCGGATCTCAGAAGTCTATTTGGCTCATACAGTTGCAGGTGTGTTTTTAAAAATTTTGATCCAGTTCCATTTATTGCTTTGTATGCCAAACATAATGACTTAAATTCTATCCTGCTAGCAATTGGGAGCCAGTGCAAACTTTTTAGTTTATGGCTTACTCTTTCGAACTTTGGAATTTCCAATATCAGCCTCGCTGCTGCGTTCTGCAGGCGTTGTAATTTAAGAAGGATTTTCTTCCTTGCTCCGACATATAGGCCATTTCCATAATCTAATCTGGACAAGGCCAATGCCGTCACCACTGTTTTGCGAGAATCAAGCGGTATGTAAGGTAGTATGACGAAGCTAGTTTGCTTGCTTGAGCGTCAAATGAGAGGTTGGTGTCTAGCATTATTCCTAGGTTTTTCACCTTTTCCGATGGCTCTGGGCATCTTCCCATATCTGCGGGCCACCATAGAGGCGACCATATGTTTGTGTCACCACCTAGTATTAGTACTTCACTCTTATCGCCGTTTAATTTCAAGCAATTCGTTTGCATCCATTGGCTGATTTTTGTCATGCAGCATTGAAATTTTGCTGCTGTGTCTTGCACCTCTTTATTTATTGACACCACAATTTGGGTGTCGTCAGCGTAGGATATAGGGGTGAAGCCCTCACTCCTTATTATTTGTGCGAGTGGGGCTACATATAAATTAAAAAGCGTGGGGCTCATCGATGATCCCTGCGGAACTCCACATAGTAGGCTGAACAGATTAGACTTTGCTTCTCCTGATTCAACTGAGAAGGTTCTATTTTCCAGATATGAGGCTATAAGAGCACAGGTTGACTCATGTATGTTTGCTGTTTTTAGCCGTGCTATGAGGATTTCGTGGCTAACCGTATCGAAGGCCGCCGATAGGTCGAGTAATATCAGTGCGGCCTTCGATCCGTTATCCATTATTGTCCTGAGTTCCTCCACTGCTGTTATCAAGGCTGTCTCAGTTCCATGTTCCGCCCTGAAACCAAATTGAGAATGATCCAGCCATTCTCCGTCCATCAGATGTTGAGATAGTTGTTTATTTAGCAGTTTCTCCAAAATTTTAGCAGCAAAAGGGATCCTGGCTATTGGTCTATAGTTGTTGGGATTGTCGCCGTCCAGATTGGTTTTTTTTAGCAGTGGCCTAATAGATATCATTTTCCATTCGTCTGGGAAGGTGTTGGTAGTGATAATTTTTGAAAATAGTTTTTCCAAAGCCAGGCTTAATTCAATGGAGCAGGCCTGCATAATTCGGGGTGGGCAGGGGTCTTTTGGACTACCTGAGTTGGTGGTGAGGATTTCTTTCTGTATCTGCTCAGCTGTAGGGGGTATGAAGGTAAAAGCTGATGTTATGTCTTGTTGGGTCTCTGAGTTAATTAAGTGTGATATATCTTTTTCCAAAGTTTCAATGTTCTGATTTTTGAAGGAATTGTATACTGATGAGACTTTACTGACAAAGAAGTCACCAAGTATATTGCAGAATTCTGATGACAATGCTTCCTGATTATTGTTTTCAAGCTTTGAGAGTTTTTTGACAGTGTCAAAAAGAGTTTTGCTGGAGTTTTTTGACTCGTTAATTTTATTAGTGAAGTGTCTACCTTTTTCTTCAATTATTAGTTTTTTATAATTGTTTAAGGTGACGTTATATTCTTGTCTGAGGTGTGCGTCGAAGTTAGTTCTCCATTTTTTCTCTGCTCTTCTACACGTTTGTTTTTGTGTTCTTAGCGCGTCTGAGAACCAGGGTTGTGATGGGGTTTTTCTTTTCACAGTTACCTTTTTTTGAGGGACAGCCGAGTTGACTGCCTTGTCTATCCACTCATTAAATTGTCTACAGGCTGTATTACAGTTATCGTCCAATGTGGGATAAGATGTTTGGGGTTTCTCCTTGAACGCCTGGTTGTCAATTTTTGACCAGTCCTGATATGTTACCTGCTTAATAATTTCCACTGGTCTTCCCGTCTCCTTTTTAACTTCCAGCATGAAAGTTACTAGTTTATGATCTGTCCATGGAATAGGGAGGGTATCTACATTGTGTAGGTTCTGACACGACGAGAAAATCCCGTCCAGTGTATGTCCAGCATTATGAGTTTCGACCCTGATGTGTGGTACTTGACAGGGCTGATGCTCTATTCATTTTTTTTTTTACTCTTCTGTGTAGAAACAGAATGCCGTCAGCTTTAGTTCAAGGTGACTGTGGCTCAGTTGGGCTGCCCCATGCTAAGTGCTGGTGAATGACACCTCAAGAATCCTATGCACACCTATTCTTCTGGTGAGCTCCTTCGAAGAAGTGCAACATACCATTTCTTCTCAGCATGGCGTACGAGTGAGTACTGGTCGCTGTCGTCACCCTGTGGCTTACAGTAGTAATGCAGAATGCAAAATGCAGTATTTTTTAAATTTTCACTGATTTCTTTTCTTCTGGTGCTCTCTAGTGGATACTTAAACCATTTCACTATGTCCTCGTAACTTTGTGAGCAAACTACACATACTACGTTCTCGCATTATTATTGTTATTTCCCAGGATTTACTGGGCACTTTTGCAGCGAATGCCTTAACCCCATAACATTTTATAGAATACAGGCTTTGCAACCAATCAAGCAGAACAGATCTATTACCATGCTTTCCTTGTTGCCAATATCTTGTTGGCAGTGTATTTAAAAAAAAAATATTAGTTGAGGCCAAGAATTTGCTGCGGGTATTCACCACTTTTTTGGCACCACCCCAATGCCAAATCTAATTTGTTAAATCCCATAATGCACTAAAATGTACTCATTATATATGTGTGAGGTATTAAAATCTGATGTCACTTCTTGTGATGCAACTTTCAGTGTTCAGTGAGGTCACTTCCTGTGATGCAACATGCAATGTCACGCTCCGCGACGTCATGCGCTGCAATGACACTCGTCACAATGTGACTCCCATACTGCCTAACTTGATCAGTCCCCCCACTTCTGTTTTATAGGACCTGTGCCCTGGTCTAACCCCTGATGTGTGGTACTTGACAGGGCTGATGCTCTATTAAAGGTTTTTTTTTACTCTTCTGTGTAGAAACAGAATGCCGTCAGCTTTAGTTCAAGGTGACTGTGGCTCAGTTGGGCTGCCCCATGCTAAGTGCTGGTGAATGACACCTCAAGAATCCTATGCACACCTATTCTTCTGGTGAGCTCCTTCGAAGAAGTGCAACTTACCATTTCTTCTCAGCATGGCGTACGAGTGAGTACTGGTCACTGTCGCCACCCTGTGGCTTACAGTAGTAATGCAGAATGCAAAATGCAGTATTTTTTAAATTTTCACTGATTTCTTTTCTTCTGGCGCTCTCTAGTGGATACTTAAACCATTTCACTATGTCCTCGTAACTTTGTGAGCATACTACACAAAATTAAAAGGTTACTTTATTGAGTTCAACATTTAAATTGTCAAGCTTTTAAAAAATCCATGTACAATATATTCACCAACTATGACATTTTAATTACCTGGGAAAACAGCCCTTCAACTGAAAATATCAGATTGGCTACAACTATCCCTGCCTATCGGGACCACAGCAGTGGTGTAAAAATGGGCAGATCCTGCTCTTCCTTAATTTGAAAGAGAGAGTACCTGCACTTCTCAGCACTGATGCAAAACATTGAATGGGAAGAGTACCTCCACTTCTCAACACTGATGCAATACATTTAATGATAGAGTACCTGCACATCTCAGCACTGATTCAAAACATTGAATGGGAGAGTACCTGCACTTCTCAGCACTGATGCAAGACATTTAATGGGAAGAGTACCTGCACTTTTCAGCACTGATGCAATACATTTAATGGGAGAGTACCTGCACTTCTCAGCACTTATGCAAAACATTGAATGGGAGAGCAGCTGCACTTCTCAGCACTGATGTAATACATTTAATGGGGAGAGTACCTGCACTTCTCAGCACTGATGCAATACATTTAATGCGAAGAGTACCTGCACTTCTCAGCAATGATGCAAAGCATTGAATGTGAAGAGTACCTGCACTTCTCATCACTGAGGCAATACATTGAATGGGAAGAGTACCTGCACTTCTCAGCACCAATTCAATACATTTAATGGGGGAGTACCTGCACTTCTCAGCACTGATGCAATACGTTTTATGGGGAGAGTAGCAGCTGCACTTCTCAGCACTGATGCAATACATTTAATGGGGGGAGTAGATGCACTTCTCAGCACTGATTCAATACATTTAATGGGAGAGTACCTGCTCTTCTCAGCACTGATGAAAACATTGAATTTTATTTTTATTTTTATTTGAAATGTTTTATATAGCACTTGCTACACCCAGAGGTATCAGAGCGCTTTACATGAGTAGGTAGAATTGCTTCAAAACATAGTTACATAATAACAACAGTTTCAGGTACGTAGTTACTGGTGATACATGAGTAACAAAGGTATGTATTAGGTGTGGGGAAGAAAAAGCAGGCAGGGGGTGAGATTTGGGGGTGGGAGGGAAGGAATAGAAGAGGAAGAATAAAGAGTGTGGGGGGGGGAGGGAACACAACAGGGTGACAAGAAAATAAATAGTGTCTGACGATCAGGAGAGTAGGTGCCAGCCAAAGGGGGAACCAGAGCCAAACTCCTCAATAGTTCCATAGGGCAACTCCACCGGTCATTGGCCAAAGGTTGGTCGGTCGCCGAGGTACATCAGGGGGTTAAAGTATCAGCCTTGGGAGGTCATCAAAAAGGTTTCAAAGAGAGCGCCTATCACGGTGTCCGTTGCTTAGTTACCAGCGATAATGGGAATAATCTCAAACCTCCGCTATGTGTTTATCCCTTAACACTGTGGACTCTCTCAGAGGGGTATCTGAGACTCAAGGGCATGAATGCAGGATCCCTCCCCAACAAGGGGAGAAGGAGTGCTTCAGCAAGGGGCACCAAAGAGGAGGCCAATAAAGGCCATTTTACACTATGTGTGAACCCCTTAACACAGTGGACTCTCTCAAGGGGAATCTGAGACTCCGGAGCAGAAATGCTAGATTCCTCCCCAACAAGGGGAGAAGGAGTGCTTCAGCAAGGGGCACCTAAGAGGAGGCCAATAAAGGCCATTTTCCACTATATGTGAACCCCTTAACACAGTGGACTCTCTCAAGGGGAATCTGAGACTCCGGGCAGAAATGCTAGATCCCTCCCCAACAAGGGGAGAGGGAATGCTGTGGCAAGGAGCACATTTATGGAGGCCGTTTAGGGACAGTAGAGCAGTAGGGGAGGACCTATACAGTAGAATGGGGTAGAAGAGAGTAGGAAAAAGACAAGAAAATAATGAGTAGTCTGCCAAAAAGAACACAACTTAATCGAAATCAGATACCCTCATGGTCTAAAAAGGGAGGGCTAGCAGTAAACAGCGAGTTAAAGGGTGAAAGGAGCGTAGACTGAATGTGGAGAACGCAAAGGTGAAGTTAAACATAGAAACAGTCCTATGGATCATAGAGGGAGGTGGGGGAATAAAAGGGCTTATCATGCTGATCGGGTCAGGCAGACCGGCCAGGGGGAAAGAACATCAGGGAAACATCGCAAAGTCACAATAAGCAAGCAATAGTACAGAACTGCATCAGTAACCAGAATGCCAAAAACACAGCTTTGTAACACGTGAACAAAAACGACTAAACACCTGCACTTCTCAGCACTGATGCAAAACATTTAATGAGGAGAGTAGCTGCACTTCTCAACATGCAATACATTGAATGGAGAGAGTACTTGCACTTCTCAGCACTGATGCAATACATTTAATGGGGAGAGTACCTGTACTTCTCATCAGTGATGCAATACATTTAATGGGGAGAGTAGCTGCACTTCTCAGCACTGATGCAATACATTTAATCGGAGAGTACCAGTACTTCTCATCACTGATGCAATACATTTAATGGGGAGAGTAGCTGCACTTCTCAGCACTGATGCAATACATGTAATGGGGAGAGTACCTACACTTCTTATCATTGATGCAATACATTTGATGGGGAGAGTAGCTGCGCTTCTCAGCATGCAATACAATGAATGGGGAGAGTACCTGCACTTCTCAGCACTGATGCAATACATTTAATGGGGAGAGTAGCTGCACTTCTCAACATGCAATACATTCAATGGAGAGAGTACCTGCACTTCTCAGCACTGATGAAATACATTTAATGGGGAGAGTACCTGTACTTCTCATCACTGATGCAATACATTTAATGGGGAGAGTACCTGTACTTCTCATCACTGATGCAATACATTTAATGGGGAGAGTAGCTGCACTTCTCAGCACTGATGCAATACATTTAATGGGGAGAGTACCTGTACTTCTCATCACTTATGCAATACATTTAATGGGGAGAGTAGCTGCACTTCTCAGCACTGATACAATACATTTAATGGGGAGAGTACCTACACTTCTTATCATTGATGCAATACATTTGATGGGGAGAGTAGCTGCGCTTCTCAGCATGCAATACAATGAATGGGGAGAGTACCTGCACTTCTCAGCACTGATGCAATACATTTAATGGGGAGAGTAGCTGCACTTCTCAACATGCAATACATTCAATGGAGAGAGTACCTGCACTTCTCAGCACTGATGAAATACATTTAATGGGGAGAGTACCTGTACTTCTCATCACTGATGCAATACATTTAATGGGGAGAGTAGCTGCACTTCTCAGCACTGATGCAATACATTTAAGCGGAGAGTATCTGCACTTCTCAGCACCAATGCAATACATTTAATGGGAGAGTACCTGCACTTCTTAGCACTTATGCAATATGTTTAATGGGAAGAGTACCTGCACGTCTCAGCACCGATGCAATTCATTTAATAGGAAGACTACCTGCACTTCTCCACATGGACGCAAAACATTTAGGGCCAGATGTAGGTGGTCAAATACCGGTCGGTAACAGCCGATTTCGGCTGTTACCGACCGGTATTTGGAGTTTTAGATGTAGGGGGCTTAAAAATTACCGATTCGGTAAATTTACCGAATCGGTAAATTTACCGATTCTGTAAATTACCCAATCAGTGAATTTACCGAATCGTTAATTTGAGATGTAGGTGGCACTGAAAACAGTGCCAAAGGGCCTTAGGAATTCGTTATTTACCACCAACTATTAGTTGGTGCTAAATACCTGTGTACATGCAAATCTGTGCATGTACACCTGTGCCTTGTGGCACACATACATGCCCCAAGGGCATGTATGTGTGTCACATGGCACACAAGCCTGAATCAGGGGTGTAACAGGGTGTCAAAGTGACACCCTGCCACCCTTGACTATTCGGTAATTTTACCGAATCGGTATTTACCGATTCGGTAATTGCCATTGATTCCTATCAAGGCCCATAGGAATCAATGGCAATTACCGAATCAGTAAATACCGATTCGGTAATTACCGAATCTTAACTGTTCGGTAATTGTTACCGAATATTTACCTACATGGCATTTACCGATTTGTAAATACCGAATGGGTAAAATTCGGTATTTACGAATCAGTAAATGCCATTTACCTACATCTGGCCCTTAATCGGAAGAGTACCTGTACTTCTCAGCACTGATGAAATGCATTTACTAGGAAGAGTACCTGCACTTCTCAGCACTATTGCAATACTTTGAACGGGGACACTTCTCAGCACTGTTTCAATACATTTAAAGGGAAGAGTACCTGCACTTCTCAGCACTGAGGTAATATATTTAATGGGAGAGTACCTGTACTTTTCAGCACTGATGCAATACGTTTAATGGGAAGAGAACCTCCACTTCTCAGCACTGATGCAATACATTTAATGGGGAGAGTACCTGGACTACTCAGCACTGATGAAATACATTAAATGTGGAGAGTACCTGCACTTCTCATCACTGATGCAATACATTTAATGGGGAGAGTAGCTGCACTTCTCAGCATGAAATACATTGAATGGGGAGAGTACCTGCACTCCTCAGTACTGATGCAATACATTTTATGGGGAGAGTAGCTGCACTTCTCAGCATGCAATACATTGAATGGAGAGAGTACCTGCACTTCTCAGAACTAATGCTATACATGTAATGGGGAGAGTAGCTGCACTTCTCAGCACTGATGCAATACATTTAATCGGAGAGTATCTGCACTTCTCAGCACCGATGCAATACATTTAATGGGAGAGTACTAGCACTACTTAGCACTTATACAATACGTTTAATTGGAAGAGTACCTGCACTTCTCAGCACCGATGCAATTCATTTAATAGGAAGTTTACCTGCACTTCTCCACACGGATGCAAAACATTTAATATGAAGAGTACCTGTACTCCTCAGCACTGATGCAATACATTTAATAGCAAGAGTACCTGCACTTCTCAGCATTGTTGCAATACTTTGAACGGGAGAGTACCTGCACTTCTCAGCACTGGTGCAATACATTTAATGGGGAGAGTAGATGCACTTCTCAACACTGTTGCAATACATTTAATGGGAAGAGTACCTGCACTTCTCAGCACTGATGCATTATATTTAATGAGGAGAGTACCTGCAAACCTCTGCAGCAAACAGGTCCTCTAAATAGTGAGAACCTGATCTTCTACATTTCCATTTAAAGCACTAGACCCCAGTGTGATGCATTGTGTCCCCAACTGCCACCTCTGAGACCAAGTGCCCAATGAGCCCCTCCCCAATGCCCAAATCCTTCAACCCATGACCAGCCTGGTTCTGGACTGCACCACCTTCCCGAAGGACCCAGGGAGTGGGCGTCCATATGGACACTTCCGGCAGAGCCCCACATCGGGCAAGGAGAGCTGTTAGACCTGGCACCCTTGGCGTGGGTCTTCGTTCCCCCTTTTCCTTATGCCTCCTACATGTATGACCTATTTTTGTGAGAGACTCGTACTGCGCTTGGTGCCACCACTAAGCCGTGCCCCAGTGTGAGGGCTCCTACTAATAAACTGACATATGACCTCGTATATTCATATCTGACCCAGGGAAAATGGTAGAGACTCCAGACTAGTGCCCCTGACCTCAGGGGTTCGTAAAACATCCTTGTAGGGAAATACTATGGAGATACCAACCTTAGCGATACTGAAAACAGTCGCTAACATCGCTATCTCCTATTACAAACTTTTGGAGATATTCGCGCTAAGCGCGAATATCTCCAAAAGCTAACACCTGCCCTGAGCAGTTCTTAGCCATGTTATCCAATGGGAGGTGGATAACATGGCTAAGAGCATTAGCTCGATAATGCATGAATATCACGGACTTTTCAGCGATATTCATGCTTTGCGGTGATTTTTATCGCATTTGCGATAAACCTTGGTAATACCAAGGTTTATTTGCAGTAAAAATCGCCGCAGCTCAGCGGTAAATTTTTGTCTCTAACCAAGCAATAGTGATGATTATCGCTATCGCTTGGTAATATGCCCCTAAATCCTTACCCCAAAACCTTGCTGTGTACCATGGGAGATGTGTAGCCAGATGTCTAGGAAAGATGACAGGGTACGGGTTGTCTCCCAAGCCGGGTGTTAGCTGGTGGAATCTAAATAGGAGGGGTGAAGTAGTTTCAGTCTGGCAACCCTGCCTCCCACTTTCAAAGGAGAGAGGTGCCATCTGGCCGGAAACCCCCACAACCAGGACCTGGGTACTGGGTAACCCCCGCCGGATCAAAGAACTTCAAAGTACCCCTAGCACTATAACTAGGTGACCTTTTTTGCTACAAGGCAGATGACCTTTGGAACTGAAGTGCCCTGCTGACTTTGTCGTGGCTCGTACCCTCTGTACCGCCTGTACGCACCACAGCATCCTGAAAGACTCCTGCTGACTTTGTCGCGGTTCGCACTCTCCGTACCTCCTGTAAGCACCGCAGCATCCTGGAAGAGCTATGCTGACTTTGTTGCGGCTCGCACTCTCCGTACCTGCTGTAAGCACCGCAGCATCCTGGAAGAGCCCTGCTGACTTTGTCGCGGCTCGCACTCTCCGTACCTCCTGTACGTACCGCAGCATCCTGAAAGAGCCCTGCTGACTTTGTCGCGGCTCGCACTCTCCGTACCTCCAGTACACACCACAGCATCCTGAAAGGGCCCTGCTGACTTTGTCGCGGCTCGCACTCTCCGTACCTCCTGTACGCACTGCAGCAACCAGAAAGAGCCCTGCTGACTTGTCGCGGCTCGCACACCCCGGACACCAGGTGCGCCTCGTACCAACAACAGCCCAGCAGCATTTCAACGCGGTTCGTGCATTACGAGTCGGACGCCAGGTACGCTCGTACCATCAACAGCCCAGCAGCATTTCAACGCGGCTCGTGCACTATGAGCCAGACGCCAGGTACGCCTTGTACCAACAACAATCCAGCAGTATAGCAACGCGGCTCACCCGCTTCGAGCCGGACACCGAGTATGCCTCGTACCCACCCCCTCTTCCTATCGCGGTTCCCAAGAACCGACTTGTACTTTTGTACACCTCGTACCAGCTAAATCAACTACACCTCTGGTCCACTGTGAGTATCTGAGTCTCCACAACGGCTCAAAATCAAACTGAACTGTCCCTCAGGGCAACGTACTTGGGGTCGCCTCGATCTCCAGACTTATTGCAGAAAATGTTATCATTATTTGGCCTTGTGATGAATATTATATAAAGGATATTCTATTTTCATATACAACTGGTGTGGTGTCCGTCTGTAGTGTGGTAAGATATTACTGTACATGGTCATAAATGCGTTATACTCTTACTCGAAGATCAGCCTAAGTGCTCGGCAACACTATTGAGGGGGGTAACCTGTTACCCTCCCTAGAGGAGGCGGGTCCCTGTTTGGTCCGAAGTACCTACGTCTGCCAACCAAAGAACGCCAAATCTATCACTGGAAGCAGCGGAAGGATACAAACTTGCATTTATGGTTGATGTACAGTGATTTACTGACCTACTACCTAGCGAGTGCAGGCCATCACGCAGCCCCTTAGCTCGTGATTTTAAGTTTTTTTTGGGGTGTTTTTTTTTCAATCTGAAAAATAGTTGAGGAAAAGTACCATCCCCAAGGCAGCCATGAGTCTGACAGGGCCCGACGTAAGCCAGACCTTTCAGGAAGAACAACTGGAAAGTTACTCCCATAAGGAGCTGAAACAATTTTGTAAGGAATTTAAAATTCCCACCACCGGCCTTAACACAAAGGAGGATCTCCAAAAGGCGCTGAGGGCCTGGATAGAGTTCTGAGAACCTCCCCCACATATCAAAGGAAATGGCATTGGGAATGGGCAGCAGGAAGAACCAGGGGTTCAGGAGAGAGAGAGCAGTCTCCCATGTGCGTAGCAGTGTGTCAGGGAGACGCCTGCCCTCAGAGGAGCTGGCGGACAGGGAGAAAAGCTGGGCCCATGAGTTAGAATTAGCCAAGCTCAAAATAGAAGGGGAACTGAAACTAGCAGAAAAGAAGTTATCTATGGAAGAGATGAGATTACAAGGGGGTTAGAAGAGAAAAGGTTACAGTGGGAGCATGAGGGCAGGAAGCTCCAGTTAGAGCATGAAAGGAGTTTGAGGGAGCTCAAGCTCAAGGCTAGGAGTGAAGAGGCCGTTCCCCCGGTGAGCCGAGTGGCACATCCCCAAGGACGTAGTAAAGGAATACTGTAGGAATGATGACATCCAGCAATGGTTTAAGGCATATGAGGTGGCTATGACCTCCCATCGGGTCCCTGAGAAGGATTGGGGAGCAGGGTTGTGGGGGCGGTTCCTTAATGAGGGGAGGGATACCTTGTTAGACTTACCCTCCACTGCACTGAATTCATACAGCCACATGAAAGATGCTCTGTTATCTAGAGATGGGCTCACCCCAGAGATGTACAGACAGAGATTCAAGGACTGCAAAAAGATCCCTGGTACCACTTGGGTAGAATATGTTAACTTCTACAGCCGGGACCTGGAAGTTTGGGTCAAGGGCAGCCAGGTCACCACTTTTGAAGGGTTTTTGGATTTGATAGCCTGGGAGCACTTGTCCATAAATTGTTTTGTAGAACTGCGCCAGCACCTACTTCACAGCAAACTTATGAACCCTAGGAGGCTTGCTGTGGAGGCCGACCGCTGGGTGAACACCCGGGTCCCTAGGGGTCCAGTGGTAGACTATGCCAGGGGGGGCAGGGTCCCCAACAGCGAGGGGGGGAACCCAAGGTAAGCAGCGGGAGTTCCAGCGAGGGCCCCAACGTAACACCCAAGGGAACCAGCAGCCAGGTTCCCAGCCTCCCCCGGTGACAAACCCAGGAGCCCCCACAGGTAGACCTGTGCCAAGGAGCGCCATATTTTGTTATAAGTGTCAGCGACCAGGCCACTATGCCAGTGATACCCAGTGTCCCCTATACAAAAAGCCAGTCACACCTGGAACCCCAGCCCGCCAGGTAGCCAGTGTAGCACTGGGAGAGGAGTTGAAGGCCCCAGGGGAGTTGGGAGCCCGTGGCGATGTCCCTGGTCTCATTAGGAGATGGAGAAATGGTCCCCAGAAGCCAGCTGCCTGCCAACACTAAAAAATACAGACAATGGGTGACCATCAATGGGAAAAGGGTGGGGGCCCTCCGAGACACCGGTGCTAGTGTAACAGTTGTCAGCTGTCACCTGGTACCTGAGGGGCAGATTGTGCCTCACGCCTTCTGCCCAGTGGTTGCTGCTGACAACTCTGAAAGTCTCTGCAGAATGGCTCAAATTTCCTTTGAGTGGGGGGGTCTCAGGCATCCTACAAGTAGCTGTCCGGCCCACCATGCCTGTGGATTGTTTACTGGGCAATGATTTAGAGAGCTCTCGGTGGACTCAGGTGGAGCGGAAGGATCACCTGGAGATGTTAGGACTGCCCGAGTGGGTGTGCGTCACCACTCGGTCCATGACCGCCAAGATGGGTGCTCAAAAGGACCTGGAGCCTGAAAGAGTGGCCCAGGGCCCTGCCCTAGAGAGAGGGGAAGGGGAGTACGGGCAGCAGGACCCCTCCATTCCCACAGCCCAGGAGGAGGCAATCCCTGAGGGGGATGCCCTGGGACCTACAGGAGAACAGATCACGGAACTGGGGGATCTACCTGAGCTGACCCAGTGGTGGCAAGAGGGTGGGCCCTTCAGGGAAGAATTCTGCCAGGAACAGAACATCTGCCCCTCTCTCATGTGCGAGCGGCAGCAGGCCGCCGCCCAGGCAGCAGGTGATCAGTCAGGGTCTCACTTAATCTACTGGGAGAATGGTCTCTTATATAGTGAGCCTAAGTCCACTGATCTAGGGTCAGCCTGGGTGCTGGTGGTACCCCTATGCTTCAGAGACTTCCTACTGGGCCTGGCTCATGATATACGTTTAGCTAGGCATCTGGGGCAAGACAAGTCCTACCACAGGCTTGTCACCCATTTCTATTGGCCCCGGATGCGCCAAAATGTAGGAACCCACTGCAAATCCTGTCAGACTTGCCAGGCAAGTGGAAAGAGTGGGGGAAGTGCAAGGCTCCCCTACAGCTCTTCCTGGTGGTCAGTATCCCCTTTGAGCGAGTGGGGATCAACATTGTGGGGCCCCTGAATCCCAAGACAGCCATGGGCAACAGGTTCATCCTGGTGTTGGGGGACCATGCCACCCGGTCCCCTGAAGCCATCCCTCTCTGAACAGTGACGGCCCCCGTGGTGGGGCAGGCCCTGATGGGGATCTTCTCCCATGTGGGATTCCCCAGTGAGGTAGTGAGTGACAGGGGGACCAACTTCATCTCTAAATACATGAAGTCCCTGCGGCAAGAGTGTGGTGTCACCTACAAGTTCACCACCCCTTGCCACTCCCAAGGCAATGGGCTGGTTGAAAGGTTCAACCGGACCCTCAAGGGCATGATTATGGGCCTGGAGGAGCCCCTGAGGCGTAAGTGGGACGCCCTCTTACCATGCCTACTGTTTGCTTACCGAGAGGTGCCACAGAAGTCCTTAGGGTTCAGCCCCTTTGAACTGCTCTATGGCCACCCCGTCCAAGGACCTCTAAGTCTGGTCAAAGAAGGCTGGGAGACAGCCCCCCGGAACCCTGCCCAGGATGTATTTAGATACATACTGGCCTTAAGGAATCAGACACGGCAATTCAGGGAACTCGCTGAGGTGAACCTAGAAGCCAGCCAGGAAGAGATGAAACGCTGGTACAACCAGAATGCCACTCTGGTAGAGTTTCAGCCTGGACAAAAAGTATGGGTAATGGCACCGGTAGAGCCCTGTGCCCTCCAGGACAGGTGGACCGGTCCCTTCAAGGTGGTAGAGCGCAAGAGCTAAGTCACCTACCCGGTGGACGTGCAGTCTCCAAGGAACCCTTTAAGGGTCCTCCATGTGAACCGCCTCAAGCCCCACTTTGAGAGTTCTGAAGTAGGCATACTCCTAGCAACCAATGATGGAGTAGAAGAAGAGACGGAACCTCTACCAGATCTCCTGTGTGCTATGGAGAAAGATGGATCAGTGGAAGGTGTTATTCTCTCCACCTCCCTGACTCCTGAACAGCACAAAGACTGTCACCAGTTATTGAGACAGTTCGCTGATTTATTCTCTCTGGCCCCCAGTGTCAAAGATTGGTGTGTCCATGATGTAGACACTGGGGACAGCACCCCTGTGCGGTACAAAGCCTACCGAGTCCTCGACAGAGTCAGGGCCTGCATTAAGTAGGAATTCTCCAAAACGTTTGCTCTAGGGATAATCGAGTCTTCTGACAGCCCTTGGGCGAGCACAGTAGTCCTGGACCCAAAGGCTGCCGTGACTGGCACCACCCCCGAACTAAGGTTCTGCGTGGACTACCGTGGACTCAATGCCGTCACCAGGATGGACGCCCACCCCATCCCTCGGGCAGATGAACTCATCGAACGCCTAGGATCTGCCCACTACCTCAGTACCTTTGACCTGACCTCGGGGCACTGGCAGATCGCCCTCACGGAGAGGGCAAGGGAAAGATCAGCCTTTTCCACCCCAGATGGGCACTACCAATTCGGGTGATGCAATTTTGGATGAAGAATGCCCCTGCCACCTTCCAGAGACTAGTCAACTGGGTTCTGGCGGGGCTGGAGAAATTCAGCACCGCCTACCTGGATGACATTGCAGTGTTCAGACCCACTTGGGGAGAGAACCTGCAACACCTCTGGGAAGTGTTGCTGGCCCTGCACCGAGCAGGCCTCACAATCAAGGGCAGTAAGTGCCAGACCTTAAAGAAGAGAACTCCCAAGGGGATGGGTAGTTCTCCCCACCTTTCAGTTGGGGGGGGGGGGGGGGCGCGTGTTAGACCTGGCTTCCTTGGCGTGGGTCTTCCTTCCCCCTTTTCCTTATGCCTCCTACGTGTATGACCTATTTTTGTGAGAGACTCGTTCTGCGCTCGGTGCCACTGCTAAGTTGTGCCCCAGTGTGAAAGCTCCTACTAATAAACTTAAAAATATGACCTCGTATATTCATACCTGACCCAGGGAAAATGGTAGAGACTCCAGACTAGTGCCCCTGACCTCAGAGGTTCGTAAAACATCCTTGTAGGGGAATACTTTGGAGATACCAAGCTTAGCGCTAGCACTTTTAGAAAATAATTAAGTCCTTACCCCAAAACCTTGCTGTGTACTGTGGGAGATGTGTAGCCAGATGTCTAGGAAAGATGGCAGGGTAGGGGTTGTCTTCCAATCCTGGGTGTTAGCTAGCGGCCTCTAAATAGGAGGGGTGGAGTAGTTTCAGTGGAGTGTCCTGCCTCCCAACAGGCCGGCCCCACTCCCCACTGGGCATCTGGCAAACCTGCCTCCCGCTTTCAAAGGAGAGAGGTGCCATCTGGTCGGAAACCACCACAACCAGAGCCTGGGTACCGGGGAACCGCCTGCCAGATCAAAGAACTTCAGAAGACCCCTGGCATTATAACTAGGCGACCTTTTTTGTTACAAGGCAGATGACCTTTGGAACTGAAGAGACCTGCTGACTTTGTCGTGGCTTGTACCCTCTGCACCACCTGTATGCACCGCAGCATCCTGAAAGAGCCCTGCTGACAAATTGTCACGGCTCGCACTCCTGTAAGCACCGCAGCATCCTGAAAGAGCCCTGCTGACTTTGTCGCGGCTCGCACTCTCCGTACCTCCTATACACACCGCAGCAACCAGAAAGAGCCCTGCTGACTTGTCGCGGCTCACACCCCCCAGACACCAGGTACGCCTCGTACCAACAACAGCCCACCAGCATTTCAATGCGGCTTGTGCACTATGAGCCGGACGCCAGGTACGCCTTGTACCAACAACAGCCCAGCAGTATGCAACGCGGCTCGCTTGCTTCAAGCCGGACACCGAGTATGCCTCGTACCCACCCCCAAAGACCAGCCTCTTCTCTTCGCGGTTCCCCAGAACCAACTCGTACTTTCGTACGCATCATACCAGCTGAATCCACCACACCCCCGGCCAACGGCTCGAAATCAAACTGAACTGTCCTTCAGGACAACCTACTTGGGGTCACCACGGTCTCCAGACTTATTGTAGAAATGTTATTGTTATTTGGCCTTGTGATAAATATTATATAAAGGACATTCTATTTTCGTATACAACTGGTGTGGTGTCCATCTGTAGTCTGGTAAGATATTTCTGTACATGGTCATAAATGCGTTATACCCTTACTCAAAGATCAGCCTAAGTGCTTGACAACACTATAGAGGGGGGGGGGGTAACCTGTTACCCTCCCTAGAGGAGGCAGGTCCCTGTTTGGTCAGCAGTTCCTACCTCTGCCAATCAAAGACCGCCAAATCTAACAAGAGCACATTATGATCATGCCAGATTAAAGAGCAGAAAGCCGCTTTACTAGGACAGGTGAACAGTTGAAACTGAAATACATAACACATATGTCAAATGCCCCGCCTCACTAACACAAAGCTCAACTATCTCCCCTTCACCCTTAACTACCCAACATGAAACAACCTCCCCAAAAAATCCAATCCTTTCTCGGCATCCCACACATTTCATTTACTGTACACTCACACTTGCCCCCATTATTTCTCTGCCCTGCCATGCCCCAATTCTTCCGGACCATTTAGTGATCCTAATACTTTCGTGCCATCCAGGAAAAATCCCTGGAAAGGTGTTTTTCCTGTCCAGCCAGGGCCTCACCATGAGGTTGCAATGCCAAAATACTCTTTTTAGCTGTCGATCCAACAGCTTCTACCCAAAATGAGTAACAGCAGGCTTTTACCCCAACTGCTAAAGTAAGCTTTTAACACCAGAGTGATACCATCAATTCTGTAGCCAGACTTTCCCTCAGACCCAATAAGTACAGCTCATATCTCAAGAAGGAAAATCACCCCATCTTGTCATTGAAATATATAATCCTCATTTTTGATGTCCGCATGTTCTATCACCCTGATGCCCTTACTCTTCCAAAAACACATCATTTCCCGATTAACTTTCCTTCTGGCTCTTTCGGCTGCAGTGTGTTTTACAGCTCCCTCTCCAAACCCTCTTTGTGACCAAAACCTTCCAAATCATACATGTGTCTGACCACATTCTGCTAATCACATCCAAGTCTGTCTTCAGAGCTTTCAATAGCCCCAAACCGGATAACTTTACCAAATCATTCTCCCCAAGGTGATTTAACAAGATGGCGGGACACGGCCCCCTTCCTGCTAGCGAAGACATCCATAGTAATAACTGACCCCATTTCATGCCCCTCTACCCCACTTTTCAATCTTTACTTCTGGGGGCCAAAAATACAAATTTCCCTAAAAGGAAGGGTTTCTGCCTGTTTTGCAGTGCATTTTACAAAACAATGTCTGATAATTCACACACAGGACCATGCAATACTGGGGCCCGCACACAATCCGCAATCAAAATAAAATATATTACAGTCAACATTTCAATAATGCATTTTAATCTTCCTAGTATAATGTTTGCAACATGCACAAGGCCGTCTGCCCAATGTCATCACTTTACTAAGTGAAAACCCCAATCTATGTGCTTATGATGCTGCACCAGTTCTAAATGAATGTGCTCCCAGCTCCAATGGATTTTCTCCTGTGCGTTCCAGACCTTTCTGTATTACTGGTAGTACTTGAGCAGGCAGCAACCTTATTTTCATGTCCACATTGCAAAATATTACACCCCAAACGAGCTCCCCCCATATGTTTGAACTTTGACCAAGCTTCCACTGGGCATATGCTATTGTGAATCTTATACAGAGTAAACCTCAACCCTTTAACTATTTGATTCATCTTGGATTTTTTCAAATAAAGCCACAGAAGGTAAATTCATTCTTCAACTTCCTCCACTCTCGTACCTTCCGCGAACTGCTGCTCACTAAGTCTGAAACACGAAATGCATCAAAAAGCAACCACAACATACAGGGCTTCCTTAACTGTGCCTCAAATTCTGACCAAGACAACTGATTTAGAGTATTTAACAGACCAGCTCATTTCCTCATTGTTACAAGTTCCGTTTCCTTGCCAGCTCGCTTCCTTTCTTATGACGATCCTTGAAGGATACGCCGTCCCATCTCACCTGCTGATGGCTCGTAACCCCAAAAGAATTTACCAAAAAAACTGATCCCTGCCAATTTTCCTGCAATTGTATCTGTGAAAAACCTCAATTGATACTGAGTGTAATGTAATTCACTCCATCCTTGCTTTGTTTTGCTAACTCCTTAGGGCTCTGACCTCTTCTAGCCAGACTGCTCAGAAAGTCCTCCTAAGCCAGTCTATTGGCTGTCATAGTACTCTTTGCCGGTGTGGTTGTAGGAGAGTAGGGTCTACAATCCTATAGTCACCCCAGATTTTTGCTTTTTGCTTCACTGGTTTATGACTTTCCCTGGCAGTGGGCCTGCTAATCGGACCCACAGCCTAGCTGTTCTCTCTCTAAATTGACATCCATGTATTTTAGGTGCATTTACCAATTGGTATTGGGTCACTCTTGTAAGTCCTTGTACAGTGTACCATAGGTACCCAGGCCATAAGTGCACCCCTTAACTACCCAACATGAAACAACCTCCCCGAAAAATCCAATCCTTTCTCGGCATCCCACACATTTCATTTACTGTACACTCACACTTGCCCCCATTATTTCTCTGCCCTGCCATGTCCCAATTCTTCCGGACCATTTAGTGATCCTAATACTTTCGTGCCATCCAGGAAAAATCCCTGGAAAGGTGTTTTTCCTGTCCCGCCAGGGCCTCACCGTGAGGTTGCAATGCCAAAATACTCTTTTTAGCCTGTCGATCCAACAGCTTCTACCCAAAATGAGTAGCAGCAGGCTTTTGCCCCAACTGCTAAAGTAAGCTTTTAACACCAGAGTGATACCATCAATTCTGTAGCCAGACTTTCCCTCAGACCCAATAAGTACAGCTCATATCCCAAGAAGGAAAATCACCCCATCTTGTCATTGAAATATATAATCCTCATTTTTGATGTCCGCATGTTCTATCACCCTGATGCCCTTACTCTTCCAAAAACACATCATTTCCCGATTAACTTTCCTTCTGGCTCTTTTGACTGCAGTGTGTTTTACAGCTCCCTCTCCAAACCCTCTTTGTGACCAAAACCTTCCAAATCATACATGTGTCTGACCACATTCTGCTAATCACATCCAAGTCTGTCTTCAGAGCTTTCAATAGCCCCAAACCGGATAACTTTACCAAATCATTCTCCCCAAGGTGATTTAACAAGATGGCGGGACACGGCCCCCTTCCTGCTAGCGAAGACATCCATAGTAATAACTGACCCCATTTCATGCCCCTCTACCCCACTATTCAATCTTTACTTCTGGGGGCCAAAAATACAAATTTCCCTAAAAGGAAGGGTTTCTGCCTGTTTTGCAGTCCATTTTACAAAACAATGTCTGATAATTCACACACAGGACCATGCAATACTGGGGCCCGCACACAATCCGCAATCAAAATAAAATATATTACAGTCAACATTTCAATAATGCATTTTAATCTTCCTAGTATAATGTTTGCAACATGCAGAAGGCCGTCTGCCCAATGTCATCACTTTACTAAGTGAAAACCCCAATCTATGTGCTTATGATGCTGCACCAGTTCTAAATGAATGTGCTCCCAGCTCCAATGGATTTTCTCCTGTGCGTTCCAGACCTTTCTGTATTACTGGTAGTACTTGAGCAGGCAGCAACCTTATTTTCATGTCCACATTGCAAAATATTACACCCCAAACGAGCTCCCCCCATATGTTTGAACTTTGACCAAGCTTCCACTGGCATATGCTATTGTGAATCTTATACAGAGTAAACCTCGCCCCTTTAACTATTTGATTCATCTTGGATTTTTTCAAATAAAGGCACAGAAGGTAAATTCATTCTTCAACTTCCTCCACTCTCGTACCTTCCGCGAACTGCTTCTCACTAAGTCTGAAACACAAAATGCATCAAAAAGCAACCACAACATACAGGGCTTCCTTAACTGTGCCTCAAATTCTGACCAAGACAACTGATTTAGAGTATTTAACAGACCAGCTAATTTCCTCATTGTTACAGGTTCCTTTTCCTTGCCAGCTCGCTTCCTTTCTTATGACGATCCTTGAAGGATTCGCCGTCCCATCTCACCTGCTGACGGCTCGTAACCCCTAAAGAATTTACCAAAAAAACTGATCCCTGCCAATTTTCCTGCAATTGTATCTGTGAAAAACCTCAATTGATACTGAGTGTAATGTAATTCACTCCATCCTCGCTTTGTTTTGCTAACTCCTTAGGGCTCTGACCTCTTCTAGCCAGACTGCTCAGAAAGTCCTCCTAAGCCAGTCTATTGGCTGTCATAGTACTCTGAGCCGGTGTGGTTGTAGGAGAGTAGGGTCTACAATCCTATGGTCAGCCCAGATTTTTGCTTTTTGCTTCACTGGTTTATGACTTTCCCTGGCTGTGGGCCTGCTAATCGGACCCACAGCCTAGCTGTTCTCTCTCTAAATTGACATCCATGTACTTTAGGTGCATTTACCAATTGGTATTGGGTCACTCTTGTAAGTCCTTGTACAGTGTACCATAGGTACCCAGGCCATAAGTGCACCCCTTAACTACCCAACATGAAACAACCTCCCCAAAAAATCCAATCCTTTCTCGGCATCCCACACATTTCATTTACTGTACACTCACACTTGCCCCCATTATTTCTCTGCCCTGCCATGCCCCAATTCTTCCGGACCATTTAGTGATCCTAATACTTTCGGGCCATCCAAGAAAAATCCCTGGAAAGGTGTTTTTCCTGTCCCGCCAGGGCCTCACCATGAGGTTGCAATGCCAAAATACTCTTTTTAGCCTGTCGATCCAACAGCTTCTACCCAAAATGAGTAACAGCAGGCTTTTGCCCCAACTGCTAAAGTAAGCTTTTAACACCAGAGTGATACCATCAATTCTGTAGCCAGACTTTCCCTCAGACCCAATAAGTACGGCTCATATCCCAAGAAGGAAAATCACCCCATCTTGTCATTGAAATATATAATCCTCATTTTTGATGTCCGCATGTTCTATCACCCTGATGCCCTTACTCTTCCAAAAACACATCATTTCCCGATTAACTTTCCTTCTGGCTCTTTCGGCTGCAGTGTGTTTTACAGCTCCCTCTCCAAACCCTCTTTGTGACCAAAACCTTCCAAATCATACATGTGTCTGACCACATTCTGCTAATCACATCCAAGTCTGTCTTCAGAGCTTTCAATAGCCCCAAACCGGATAACTTTACCAAATCATTCTCCCCAAGGTGATTTAACAAGATGGCGGGACACGGCCCCCTTCCTGCTAGCGAAGACATCCATAGTAATAACTGACCCCATTTCATGCCCCTCTACCCCACTATTCAATCTTTACTTCTGGGGGCCAAAAATACAAATTTCCCCAAAAGGACGGGTTTCTGCCTGTTTTGCAGTCCATTTTACAAAACAATGTCTGATAATTCACACACAGGACCATGCAATACTGGGGCCCGCACACAATCCGCAATCAAAATAAAATATATTACAGTCAACATTTCAATAATGCATTTTAATCTTCCTAGTATAATGTTTGCAACATGCAGAAGGCCGTCTGCCCAATGTCATCACTTTACTAAGTGAAAACCCCAATCTATGTGCTTATGATGCTGCACCAGTTCTAAATGAATGTGCTCCCAGCTCCAATGGATTTTCTCCTGTGCGTTCCAGACCTTTCTGTATTACTGGTAGTACTTGAGCAGGCAGCAACCTTATTTTCATGTCCACATTGCAAAATATTACACCCCAAACGAGCTCCCCCCATATGTTTGAACTTTGACCAAGCTTCCTCTGGGCATATGCTATTGTGAATCTTATACAGAGTAAACCTCGCCCCTTTAACTATTTGATTCATCTTCGATTTTTTCAAATAAAGGCACAGAAGGTAAATTCATTCTTCAACTTCCTCCACTCTCATACCTTCCGCGAACTGCTGCTCACTAAGTCTGAAACACGAAATACATCAAAAAGCAACCACAACATACAGGGCTTCCTTAACTGTGCCTCAAATTCTGACCAAGACAACTGATTTAGAGTATTTAACAGACCAGCTAATTTCCTCATTGTTACAGGTTCCTTTTCCTTGCCAGCTCGCTTCCTTTCTTATGACGATCCTTGAAGGATACGCCGTCCCATCTCACCTGCTGACGGCTCGTAACCCCAAAAGAATTTACCCAAAAAACTGATCCCTGCCAATTTTCCTGCAAATGTATCTGTGAAAAACCTCAATTGATACTGAGTGTAATGTAATTCACTCCATCCTCGCTTTGTTTTGCTAACTCCTTAGGGCTCTGACCTCTTCTAGCCAGACTGCTCAGAAAGTCCTCCCAAGCCAGTCTATTGGCTGTCATAGTACTCTGTGCCGGTGTGGTTGTAGGAGAGTAGGGTCTGCAATCCTATGGTCACCCCAGATTTTTGCTTTTTGCTTCACTGGTTTATGACTTTCCCTGGCTGTGGGCCTGCTAATCGGACCCACAGCCTAGCTGTTCTCTCTCTAAATTGACATCCATGTACTTTAGGTGCATTTACCAATTGGTATTGGGTCACTCTTGTAAGTCCTTGTACAGTGTACCATAGGTACCCAGGGCATAAGTGCACCCAAGGCCTACCAGGGGCTGCAGCATGTATTATGCCACCCCTGGCTGGCCATCTAAACAGACACAACTGGCTGGTAACACAGCTGGGGCATGGTGGTGTAATCACCCTTTGCTTTAGATATAGTATACCTATATCTAACCCTAAAATGGACACATATACTCCTATAAGTCACTCCTATGGCAGGCCTTAACAATCCTGGAGGCAGAGTGCTTGGAATCATGTGAGATGGTGCTCCAGCATGAGCTGAGCCTGTCTGCAGCTTTCGGAATCAAGTCCTTTAGCTGTTTCCATGATAACGCTATACCATATACTCTTAAGTGCATTATAATCCTCGGGTTATTGCTAACTTTGGCATAGCATTATCAAAACATGTCGAGTAAGGTGTCATACAAATTGGAATTCTGGTGACGGGGGTAGCATTCCACCCTTTTAGAGGGACACGACATGTATATAACTGTGAACCCCGGTTAAAGTTAACTCGAGTCTCAGCACCACAAAATGGATGCTGCCACCACAGACACAAGTCTGACCTCCTGCTGCTGGGAGTCCTTCCAGCGAGGGAGGCCTGGACAAAGGGTTTCCTGCCTTGGGAGGTGCTAGCACCACCCCAGACAGGATTTTGTGTATTGAGGTAGGACAGGCTGAAAGGAATGAGACATGCCTGGGGAACACAAGGTGTCCCTGTGCATACCCCGGTTCAAACCAGTTGCTGGGGCACTCCAGCCCCAGCTCTGGCACAAAACTGGACAAAGGATACCACCCCACTTCCTGGTCCCACCCATAGGAGGGACCTAGTCATAGTACAGCCCCCTTTAGGAGAATAAAGGTAGGAGCTGGTCCCATTCCAAATTAGATTGATCCTGATTTAAAACTACAAAGAAGAAACTCTGGACTTCGACGTTCTGCTCCACATAAGACTGAAGAAATCTCCCTTGTGGCCAAGGAGTGACCACCCTGCCCAAGCAGGCACCATCAAGCGTCCTCGCGGTTCACTTTGTCGTCCTTCCTGCCTGGAACCAGACTTCAGAGCCCAACGAGATCCGGACTTCCAGACCTCTCCGACCTCTACCTACATCTGCAGCACAGCTGAGATCCGTGGGTGCGACGAGACACGTGGGACCGGCCATCTTGAAGAAACTGCACTTCGCTTCCAGCACGACTTCAGAGGCATCCTAGAGAAAGTGCTTTGGGGATTGAGAAGCCCCAGCCCTGAGCAGCTCCTGCACAGAAGATCAGCCCTCCAGCATCCACGAGATCTGCGAGGGCCCCTTTATTATTATTATTAAGGGGCATTTATAGAGCGCCTGGTTACGCTACAAGCGTGTCCCCGCGCTGACTGAAGCACTCAGGAGGAGCAGTCGGGGAAGGAGCCCAGTTATTTTGAAAAGAGGTGAGTTTTCAGTTTCCTCCGCAAACTAGATTCGGAGGGGTCCAGACGGAGATTAAGAGGTAGAGCATTCCAGCTTTTAGCCGCCAAGTATCGGAAGGATCTTCCTCCCATGCGGGCTCTTTTCCCCTTAGGGACCTTAAGTAAGCCTCCCTGCGAGGAGCGCAGAGCGCGAGATGGTACATACCTGGTGACTAGGTTCTGGAGTGGTGCTGGCGCCTTCTTAGCGAGGATCCGATGGAAGGTACAAAGGGATTTAAATTCAACTCTGCTCCTCACTGGCAGCCAGTGGAGTGACTGGAGGGCAGCTTTGGAGTCCGATCTTTTTGGGAGTTTTAACAGAGGCGAGCTGCAGCATTCTGTAGCACCTGAAGTCGATTTATTGCTTTACAGGTAGCTCCCATATAGAGTAGGTTACCGAAGTCCATGCGTGAAGTGACTAGGGCGTGCACCAGCGTTCTGCGGGCGGCCGTAGGAAGGAGAGCTAGGACCTTCCGCAGAGTCTTTAAAATGCTGAAGCAAATACCCGTCACCCTGTTTATCTGTGGTCCGAAAGACAGGTCAGCATCGAGCCAGACCCCGAGATTTCTGACTTCCTGCCGAGGTGTGGGGGCCTCACCTAGACATGGTGGCCACCATGCCGACGTCCAGACCGATGGGTTCCCTCCCACCACGAGCACCTCGGTCTTGTTGCCATTTAATTTCAGGCAATTTGTGGACATCCAGGTTGCTAGATCTTGCATGCAAGCCCTGAAACTGTCCATGGCAAGGCCGGGTGCACGCGAGAGGGAGACAACCAGCTGTGTGTCGTCGGCATAGGATACAATTTGTAATCCGTGCGCCACAGCGATCAGAGCCACTGGGGAGACATAAAGATTGAAAAGGGTTGGGCTCAGGGACGATCCCTGCGGAACGCCCTGACTCAGTCCTATGTCTTTTGCTTGATTGCTGCTCGATGCGTTGTCTGGTCACTTGCCGGCTGGCTAGTGACCTCCTAGATGACGATCCATGAAATCTACATCGCTGGTCTGGTTGCTCCAGACTGGCCCTTGCTTCCCTGCAAAGGAGAAGCACCCCGGACCCTCCTGGTCCGCACCAGACGCCTTTTCCACTCACTGCGTGGGTTGCCTTTGCCAAGGCCTGTTGATGCCGAATCCGGAACCAACTCTGCCGACAGCGAGAGCCTGCGTGGGACAGCTCGTGCCTCCATCCTGGTCTTCGGAGACACCTCCTGGTCCACGTGGCTGCAGAGTCAAGCGTCCACTCTTCACCTGATCACGACAACAGCTTCTGGTTCCTTCCTGGTTCCACTCCGGTCACTGGCTAGTGACTTTGATGAGAGCATTTCGGTGCTCAAGGGTAGATTGACTCTCCTAGTGTCCAGGTATCCAGTTGTTTTAGTCCTAGCTAGTCGGAACTGTCTTTAACTTACCTTTCCGTGATTTGTACTGTCCATTGACTTTGTCCCACATCTCGCGTGTGAGTTCACACTCTGCACACGCGTCCCGTGGGCCTCCTGCTACTTACCTAAGGTTAGGGTAGTGTAGTCCCAGCAATCCTACAGTCTCTGGACTGCTCCATTCCTTATATCGATTTCCTTATGCCATTTACTAAGTATATGGTTTGTCGTGCCCCTAGGGCACCATTATAATTTGTGCAATTTAACATATTTTTCTTAAGAGTCTTGTCATGTGCTTAGCCCTCTGATCTCATAAAGAGTTCAGAGGTGTTTTGTTAGTAACAAATATATTGTTTATTTTCATAACAACCTGTGTGTCCTTTCATTTGGTATTCAAGGGGTTATATGTGGTAAAACAGCTGGCTTCACATGCCAAAAGAGTTTAGCCTAAGACTGCTTTGTCCATGCTACCATTAGGATAGCTGGTCTATAAGGTTTACTTACAATCAATCACCATAAGGGTTGTTTGGACTGATACAAGGTGATCACTAGAACTAGTGAGCATCATATATCAGGCCAACTTCTCACATTGGTGTGCAGCGGTTGGGATTTGAGCTTGCTGTTGTTTTCACCAAATATAATCTTGAGATATCATTTGAAAGATCGCATAAGGTACCATAGGTACATATAACAAGCTTAGAAATACTCTGAGTTCTACTGAACCAGCTGTTATAGTAGAAAGGGAGTAGCACACCCTGACTACAACTCTTAGCAAGGGATCAGTAGGAAAAGCCATAGTGTAGGTAAGTGCACCACTTACACCTCACTAGAAAGCATGTCTATCACAGGAGAGAACGCAGTGGCTCCACCTGTGATTAGTGACTCTCCACAGGTCCTTTCCAGATATGCAGCAATCAACTTCCAGGAGATGAGACAATTGTGTACCTCCAGGAAATTGAAACAGGGTTCTAACCCTACCCTTCCTTTTCTGTTAGGTCTCTTAGAGACATATGATGCTAGTAGGGCTTCTGGAGTTCTGGACTTTTTGGTTCCGTCCAGAGGTGTCAGGGATAACACCCGAAGACCCCGGAGTTCTACCTGTCTCGGTGCACAAATGAACAGAAACACGGGCTTCTCGATGGTGGCGTCAAAGACCAAAGGTTTATTAATGCAGGGACACAGAAGTCACAGAAACTACACACGGGCAGATTCTAGGAGCCTGTTCGATTTGTACAAGAAGGGTTGCTCCTTATATACAAAATATTAACCTTCAGGCGAATTCTTCACAATGCTAGTACATTCCCAAACCTTTGTGTCCTAAACAATAAATATTTGGCGTTGCACAGGAATCGTCTATAATATTTGATGTCAAACATTACGAAGAGGGGTTCCCACTACTCCATCACAATCCCATGTCAATATTTCATTCAAGAGCCGGACCGCCTCATCGTAAATTTCGTTACCTCCCCCTAATAAAGGCCCAGAAGGAAAGGAGCAGGGCCAGGTGCAGAAGATAGAAAAGCAGGATAAGAGATGTTTGTGGGTCGTAAATGGGCAAGGCTACCAGCTTCGGCCGCCTAATCATGATCAGGCCAACGAACACGAGAACCAGTATAGCAGGACTGGCCTCAGGCAGAGGAGGTAGCCTTTGTCGAGTCATGCAGCCACGGCATGTTCTGTTCTAAGGTGCACGTGTCACTAGAGAGGTGAATCACCGGCTAAACCTACGTGTCCTTAATCGAAATGAAGTAATCAGAGGTCATTGCGTATGTGAGGGCAAGAAACACAAAATGGCTGCCATGATCTAAGATGGATGCCATGGGTAGATTAGAAATGTGTTTGTAACAGGAGTACTCTTGCTCGTAGCATAGCGAAAACACCAGGATATGCTAAATGGATCATTTGCGGTTCGCTGATACCAAAATTATGTATTTACGACAATGTTGAAAACACGGGTTCAAATCGTCACGGAACCTCAGACCCTCCTTTTCCCCTTACATAGGCAATTACTCAGTCTATGTCAGAGTCTAACTCTATGCTCATCAGGTCAGTGACATGTTGTTGTATCATCATCCTTTCTCGCGCCTTTTCTCCAAACGCAGGTGGTTTTCTGAAACAGGTTGCAGCACAGAGACTACACAAAGCGGGACCACACTGGATAATCAGGCAGCATGAGAATAGGAATTCTAAGATGACACCAATGACCATCAGAACCTTCCATCCCCACGCTGATATCAGAGTCCAAAACCACTCCATGAAGGACCAGTTTCCCTTGTCTACATGTATAGAGTCGTAAATCTTGTGTAGCTTAGAAATCGCCTCATAGACTGTTGGAGCGTTATTGGGAATAAAGACACAGCAGCTCGATTGGATCATTCTGCATACCCCACCTCGGTCTGCAAGTATCACGTCTAGAACCATACGGTTCTGTAACGTCATGAGTCTATCCGCCTGAAGCTCAGCTGTCAAATTTCTAAGGGCACCAGCAGTTTCGGTAATAGTAGATTCAACTACCCGTGTTAGCTGACGTATGTTTCTACTATTGGCCATAGGCCCCCAGAACGGAAGGAAACCTTTGAAGAAGTCTCCAGCTTCCTGACCAGCGGTATCTTCCTTGCTGAAAACACCTCTTGCTACTCTGGTCTTGTGATAGTCAGAAGAAGCAGTGTACGTTGGAGGCAACAATCGAGCAATATAACATGAACCTGAAAAGTCAGCAGGCAACCATGTATACGCTCTGTCTTGACAGATGAAGTAGGTACCCCTAGCAGTAAGGAAGGCAGGGGAAGAGTTAGACGGAAACACGTAAGTCTCAACGCACTCACTCCTCCCTAGCTGAGCTCTCGGATTTCTCCCATTTCCTTGCAAACAGACCTGACCTCGGTGAGGCACGACCCAGATTGGAGTGGAGCTTTTTCGCTTGCTTTCTCCCAAACTAAGGCGATACTCTGTAGAGTTCCAACTCAAATATACTCGCAATTCGTCTCTAGGGTAAGATGGAGTATTATTGACGTCCTTGATCATGTCAATAATTCCCTGGACTAAAGCTTTGTTGGCAGAGTTATATTTAGTGGAACGTGGTGGACGCGGAGGATAGGTTTCAAGGGCATAGGCAAAAATGGTTTGAAAGGCCTGAAATGATCCATTATAGCTAAAAGGCAAAACCAGGTAGGGAATGCCTTTATCCATAGTGTGGGGTATCAAGCCACACACCCAGCAGTCTGTAGTGTTAACTACCAGTTGGTGTTGGTGCAAGAGCTGTACGAAAGTGTTATTGATGAATTCTGAGCGTCGAGCTTGCTCATGTTCAGGGAACGAGTGAAAAGAGTGCATAGAAGAAACAGTAGAAGTAGCAGGATCAAGGGGAGGTACTGTAGTTACTGGCATAAAAATTAGGTTCACACCAAAGATGATTCCACCCACCAACGTTATTAAAACAATTAAAAATGTAATAGCACATTGCATCAGAAAACATTTGCTATGAAGAATTCTGTAAAGTCTGTTTCTGCGAACATAAATCACATTTTCTCGTTGCAGCGCAGGAAGCTCCATCTTCTACAATCCGCTCGCGACCACTGATGATGTGTACGTAGATGAAAATGCCTCTATCAGCCCTGGGAGTTCCCAGGACCAACAGAAAGATCGACCTTGTGTCTGACCCCCGCAGATTCAACTAGGCACACAGCCACGACCCTACGGCTACCCAGACGGCAAGGCAATTTTAAAAACAATAAAACAATAGCAAACTTCCTGGCTGAAGGCAAAGTGTCAAAATTTCAAATGTGTAAAATAGGCAGTTTCCTGCTTTATTTGTCCATATTGCGAGACCGTAAATTGTATCTCAGTTTTGCAGGAACTGTTTGATCTGGAAACAGTGTATTATCAGCAGATGTTGCAATGTTCAAGTTCGCAGAGGGCAAAGTTTCTTCTGATGCAGAGGGCAAATGTTCAGGAGTCACAGAAGTAGTTTCAGGAGGAGAGTCAGAGTTTGATGTGTCAGTTATCAGTTCGGCATCGCTGAAAGGGACAAACTTGGGTGTTCGCTCGGACTCAGAGGCACCAATTCCCTTCTTAACCCAGTCGTCATAAGGAAGTGGCAGGGGCACACGTTTGACGTGCGTCGTATGTATCCAATGTTTGCGTCCGGCCACACGAATAGCAGTTCTCGTTGCCAGCAGTACTTGGTAAGGGCCGACAAATCTGGGTTGAAGGTTCTTCGTCCTCGCAAAGTTGCGCACCACCACGTGGTCTCCTGGTTTCAGCTGATGACCTGGACTCTCCAGTGGCTTTGGCAATGCATCGAAAACCTGTTGGTGAATAAGACTCAATTTAGCAGTCAAGTCGTAAAGGTAATCAATCAACATTGGATATTCCAGAGAACAAAATTCCTTTGGCCTTGGCACTCCCCAAATATTAGCGGGACGACCAAAGACAATTTCGTAAGGACTAAGCCCTACTCTAGAATGTACAGTCGCTCTCGTGGATAACAAAGCCAAGGGTAGTGCGTCTGGCCAGGATAAACCCGCGGATGCCTGTATTTTAGCAAGTTTCCGTTTGAGGGTACCATTGTAACCCTCAACTAAACCAGCAGACTGGGGATGGTTTGCACTGTGAAACTTTTGCCTGATCCCTAAACCGGCACACACACTCTGCATAACTTTCCCTACAAACTCACTTCCGTTATCTGACCATACAATCCGTGGCATTCCAAATCTAGGGAAATATTCTTTGAGTAGGATTTTGGCAGTTGATAGGGCAGTGTTGTCCTTTAGTGGATATGCTTCGATCCATCTGGAGAAAGCACAAACTACCACCAGGACGTATTTTAAGTTGTTGCAACGATCCATGTGAATGAAGTCTAACTGAATCACTTCAAAGGGACAAGAGGGAGGAGCGAAGTGACCAGCAGGCGTGGGGATTCCCTTGCCAGGATTATGCATCAGGCATACCATACAATTTTTCACCACTCTCTCTGCACATTTGCTAATCCCATCATTCTTCCAGACTGGAGACAACATCTTACAGATTCCTTTAGAACTAATATGCGCTACTCCATGCGCCATCGTCACTACTGCAAGCACATACGCATCAGGCAACATCCAACGCTGCTGTTCCGACAAATCAATCCAACACCCACTCGAGTCCAACTTACCCGTACTCTCTTTCCATGCACGTTTCTCCTCCTCAGTCGCCTCTTTCTGAATCTCTTTCACACTTTCCACTGTGTCTTCACACATTCCAGACTCAGAAATCCATCTCGCAGACGTAGCCACATACATTCTACTCATCATATTTCTAGCTGTCTGTTTAGCGGTCTCATCAGCAAAAGCATTCCCACGACCAACATCTTCCGTGATTGCTTTATGAGCACTGCATTTCACAATCGCAACTTCAGTCGGCAAGGTTAAAGATTCCAACAAGTCGTTAACTAGCTGACCATGTTGAATCTTAGTCCCGTGGGACATAATGAAACCTCGTTCTTTCCACAAACGGCCAAAATTATGGGCCACGCCAAATGCGTACTGACTATCTGTGAACACATTCACTCTCTTTCCCTTTGCTAAAACACACGCTCTCGTTAGAGCGATTAACTCTGCAGCTTGGGCAGAATTCTGACTCACTCTTGCAGTCTCCACAATCGTACTCAAAGTCGTTACTGCATAAGCAGCAGTCACATCACCATTCTCCAATTTAAAGCATGACCCATCAACATACAACGTGCCATCTGGATCTGACAATGGAGTGTCTTTTAAATCAATTCGTCCCTTTGTCTCCTCCTCGGTTCTGAAACAGCAATCATGGGGTTCGGAATCACTCGACTCTTGATTAGTTGGCAACAATGTTGCTGGATTCAATACATTGCATCTTTTGATCTGAATATGACTCGCTAGCAATGTCAGCTCGTAGCCAGATAATCTAGCACTGGTAAGGTGTTGCGTCTTAGTTCGGTTCATGAGTGTATCCACAGCATGAGGAACCATGACCACTAGTATGTTATTCATCACCAAACCAGCAGATTGTCGAATGGAAGCCGCAGCTGCTGCTGTAGCTCTCAAGCAACTAGGCAACGCTCTAGCTACCGGATCTAATGTTGATGAAAAATACGCACAAGGGCGTTGTTTATCACCAAATCTCTGTGTCAGAACACTCAACGCGCAACCTTCTCTCTCGTGAACATAGAGCGTGAATGGCTTGCTGTAATCGGGTGTACCCAATACAGGAGCTGAACATAGTGCATTTCGTAACTCAGAAAAACTCTCCTGACATTCAGCAGACCATGGCACCGGACTCGGAACATTTTTCCCAGTCAAAGCTACCAATGGTTTTGCCAAAAGAGAAAAAATTTGGGATCCACTGCCTACAATACGAGGTAATACCTAAAAAGGCACGTACTTCTCTCTGTGTGCGAGGAACACTCATCTGCGTAATTGCTTTTATTCTCTCTGGGGTCAACTTCCTTCCCTCCTTTGACAAGAGATGACCTAGGTAGGTCACTTCTTGACAGCAGTATTGCATTTTCGAAGGTGACACCTTGTGATTCAAATTGGACAAATGATGCAATAACGAAATTGTATCTGCTTTGCAAGTTTCCTTGTCATCGGCAGCCACCAGAAGGTCATCTACATACTGCACTAGAGCAGAACCTGGAGGAAGTAAAAAGGAATCTAACTGACTGTTTAATGCTTGACTGTAAATGGATGGGCTCTCACAATAGCCTTGTGGAGCGCGTTTAAACCTGAAGCTTCGACCTCCTAGACAGAAGCCGAAAATATCTCTGCTTTCCTCGGCTATCGGAATGCTGAAAAATGCATTCTTTAAGTCAATGACTGAGAACCATGTAGCTGTTGCAGGAATCAATGTTAACAATGCAGTAATGTCTGGAACCACAGGAAACTGCGGAACCACAATTTTATTAACCTCTCTGAGATCGATAACAAATCTATATACTGGAGGCTTTGAAGGATCAGTACGTTTCAAAATTGGCAATACAGGACTGTTACAGTCTAGTTTCTTCAACCACCCCTTTCTTAATCAAATCTTGTACAATCAATAAGAGTGCACGTTCACCTTCACTAGATATTTTATATTGAGGAATTCGTGGAAATTTGACATTTGCTTTCAAAGTGACAACATATGGTGGTATTTCTAAAAGGCCAACATCGTTAGGACCAGTCGCCCAAAGAGTATCAGGGAGTGAACGCAGCTCTGGCGGGAGTGCATCCATTGACAAGTACATCGGAGAGGTGATGCGTTTACCCAACGTAAGCTGTACTCCTTCCGGAGAACAGTACAATGTCGCATATAGGCGTTTTAACAAGTCTAAACCAAGCAGATTTTCATTACAACCTGTCGTCAAAATCAGAGGTGCTTTCAATTGACACGGTCCAACAGAAATAGACAAAGGACCAGATACAGGGTTGTAAACGGGGGCGCCTGAAAAACCTACGGAAACATTTGTTAAGCCGGACAAAGGTGCGCCAGGGAGTTTCGCATGAATAATAGAACTTTTTGCGGCACCAGTATCCAACAGAAACGGTTCGACTACACCTGATGTTGCTACTGCGACATAAGGCCCACTCTGATCCACTGGAACTGATACTACTCCCTCTCTCTGTCCATGGCTGTCCTAGTACTCACTTTGCTGAAATCCCTCATCATTTTCACAATAGTCTTCAACATAATATTGTTGTGACCTATTCTGTTGAGCAGACTGTCCATTTCGCTGATCAAAGTGATTGGAAGGTCGATCGTTCGTTTGTGGAGGCATAGCACCTCGTCCTCGACCTCTAGAATTTTGCACAAAACCACCACGACCTCTCTGAGCTGCTGCAGCGTTATTCTGTGCTAAGACTGGACACTCATTCTTATAATGACCCTCTTTCTTACAGTACGCACATTGGTTCCACTGGTATTGCGGTCTCTGAGAACCATAATCTGTCCTTTGATACGACCCTTGCTGTGTATTGGTCTGATTCATGCGAGGCGGATATGCTTGTTGCAGAAGAACTTTAGTCTTTAAATCTTTCGTTTTCTTATCTGATTTATCTTTCTCCTCTTTATCCCTGTTTTTATAATACTGTGCAGTTGCAAGTATTTGCGCAGTTGTAGAAACAGCCCACGCACTCTCGGAATCTTTTAATTTATTGCAGAGCTCTGGTAGCAGATTGTGTACAAATTTATCGACAAACAATCTCTGTCCTCCTTCTGTGCTCATATCCTGACCACTATGATCTACAAAAGTCTCTTCGAACCTCGTGAAAAAGTCGGAGACACTTTCGTCTTTCTTCTGCCTGCATGCGGACAACTTGTCCCAGTTAACGCGCAATGCTGGCATCAGAGTCTTCATTAAGTCGATTATCCTACCTGGAAGATTAGCAATTAGAGGTTCGGGTTTGGAACCACCTATTTGCTGACCATCTGCTGCAATAATAGCTGCCCAATCACCACCTAGAGCAACTGGATGATTTTCTTTACGAATCTTAGCCCAAATTGGTTGCGGAACTACATTCCCAAATAACATGTCAATGTCCGCCAGATTCATTACACAAGCCTCAACTGTCTGTGCTAACTCCTTATAATATCCGGCAGGATTTTTACGCGGATCTGGCAAGGCCTGTTTCACTGCTAATACTTCGGCTCGCTTCCACGGAATGTGTATCCACACTCTTTGGAATTGTGCTGGAGCGGCTGCAATACCAAGGTTTGCATTAGCTTGCACAGCTTCACGCCAAATTGGAGGAACCTCCCTCATCGGATATTGGCGATTCTGCTTAGTACTACTCTTTTCTAAGTCCCTTGGTGAACGGAGTGATGGATCATTCCTATAACTTAAAATTAGTTCCATCGCTTCTTTTATATTTTGACCTACTATCATACCTGCAGCAAACTCTTTCTGGACCTTAATCAATTCTTCTAAACTCGAGTCAGAGTCATCTTCTTCTAACTCCTCTCGTAAAAGAGAGCACATCTCGTCGAACACATATCGTTGTGTTGGTTCATTCCACTGCATAAATGTATCTAATACATCTCTAGTACTGTATCTTCTACTCTTCGAAATCCATCTGAGAGCCGTGGAATCTAAAATTCCCCGTTCCTCAGTACTTGGGAGCTGACTACGTCTCTGTACAGAGTCAGAAGTAGGAGTCTTAATTAAAGTTTTATAGAAGGGAGACAGAATGTTAGAGACAGAATCAGTGATTCTTCGACGAACAGAAAGCGGAGTCATAATACTAGCAGATGTAGAGAACACAGTAGCAGTTGGAACAGATAGCACAGGGACAGTAGGAGTATCGGATAAGGTAGCTTGTGAAACAGTAGGTGTAAGCGATACAGGTATAGGCAAAGAAGTCGGCAACCCAGGAAGAGGGGGTGCCGTAGGAACATTCACATTAACCACAGGAGGTACAGGAGCTTGATTCTGAGGGGCAGGAGCAGGAATACCAGGTTGTCCAGCAACCGGCAATTGAACATTCGGTACAGGTGGAGCCGTAGCACCCTGTGCATACGGTGGGGGTGACCGTAACAAGTAAGACAACAGAGGATCGTTTTTGGGGTCCTCTACTATCTTAGTTGTATTCGATGGCAAGGCAGGATAGCACTTATCTATCGCTAAATTACGCTCTCTAGTGGCCACCTCCATTGCCTTCTCAGACTCGTTATCTTGCAGCTGCTTAGCCGCCTGTTCTAAAGTCAATTCTTGCTCTTTCTGTTCTTTCTTCAATCTTTTAACTTCTCTCTGTTTAGACTCTTTCGCCAATAACGGAAAGAATCAAACATTGCCGGCCGGGCTTTCTTTTTAAACAATTTCACTTCTAAATTGTCAAGGACTTCAGGTTCGAAACTACCATGCAGTGGCCAACTAAGGACACCGTCTTTTTCAGTGTATCGGACCCACACCTCATTATAAGATATAGGACCCACACCATACTTACAATACAGATGATATAGAGGAGTTCCAATCGGAGGAACCAGACATGAGTCCTCCAACCGGGAATCACTGTTGCAACCAAAACACGACAACATACAATTTTTCCGACTTACCATTTTGTAATCCGGAACACAGAACAAACAAACACAAACAGGAATGTGCACTTGAACCAAGAACTTAGGCCTACCAAAAGCGAACAAATGTATCGATACCCAAACTAAACCAATAGATTATCGTAACCAGAACAACCAGTGATAATCTTACGAAACCAAACCAAACCAAGAACTAAAAAGGATTTTTAACAACCCTTACGAAGTAACCAACTAGCAACCACTAAATACTTAACTGAGGTACTGAAGACGTCACCAAGGAGAAACCCGTCACGTCTCGCCGTACTAAGGACTGTACCTCGGGTCCAAGACAGGGCGACGGTCAAGGCAACGGACCACTGCAGCCGTCCTGAACGGGAACCCTCGTGGAAGAGAACGTCGGGCCACTTTTGCGATATGCCGGGATCGATGAAGTGGGGCGCCTCCCTCAGGAATCTTCACACGAAGCTTCTCGAACTCTTCAGGCTTTTGGACCGGTACCGAATGACGTCGCCCCACATTGGGCGCCAATTGGAGTTCTGGACTTTTTGGTTCCGTCCAGAGGTGTCAGGGATAACACCCGAAGACCCCGGAGTTCTACCTGTCTCGGTGCACAAATGAACAGAAACACGGGCTTCTCGATGGTGGCGTCAAAGACCAAAGGTTTATTACTGCAGGGACACAGAAGTCACAGAAACTACACACGGGCAGATTCTAGGAGCCTGTTCGATTTGTACAAGAAGGGTTGCTCCTTATATACAAAATATTAACCTTCAGGCGAATTCTTCACAATGCTAGTACATTCCCAAACCTTTGTGTCCTAAACAATAAATATTTGGCGTTGCACAGGAATCGTCGATGATATTTGATGTCAAACATTACGAAGAGGGGTTCCCACTACTCCATCACAATCCCATGTCAATATTTCATTCAAGAGCCGGACCGCCTCATCGTAAATTTCGTTACCTCCCCCTAATAAAGGCCCAGAAGGAAAGGAGCAGGGCCAGGTGCAGAAGATAGAAAAGCAGGATAAGAGATGTTTGTGGGTCGTAAATGGGCAAGGCTACCAGCTTCGGCCGCCTAATCATGATCAGGCCAACGAACACGAGAACCAGTATAGCAGGACTGGCCTCAGGCAGAGGAGGTAGCCTTTGTCGAGTCATGCAGCCACGGCATGTTCTGTTCTAAGGTGCACGTGTCACTAGAGAGGTGAATCACCGGCTAAACCTACGTGTCCTTAATCGAAATGAAGTAATCAGAGGTCATTGCGTATGTGAGGGCAAGAAACACAAAATGGCTGCCATGATCTAAGATGGATGCCATGGGTAGATTAGAAATGTGTTTGTAACAGGAGTACTCTTGCTCGTAGCATAGCGAAAACACCAGGATATGCTAAATGGATCATTTGCGGTTCGCTGATACCAAAATTATGTATTTACGACAATGTTGAAAACACGGGTTCAAATCGTCACAGAACCTCACTTCTAACCCAGGCCCCTTTAATCCAGCAGGTGGAAGCATACCCCCTTAGAAGAGGACTCTAACCTCCCTGAAACAGACGATGTAGATGGTAGGGCAGATGGGAACTCATCTGGGGAAGAGGTAGACACTGGTCCAGTTATAGTCAGTAGACTTACCAGGGCCAACTTAAGCCTACATGGGGATGGAGCTGGGGGAGCCCCAGACCTATCCACAAGCAGGCCTAACCTTGGGAATAGACGAGTAAGGTCTCCCTCCAGAGGCTCTAACAGGTCTATTCACTCCCATGTCTCTCAGGCATCTTCTCAGAGAGGGATGACATCCCCTCAGAGAAAGGAACATGAAGCAAAGATGAAGGAAATGAATCTGAGGATCCAAAGGGAAGAAAGGGAAGCTGTTCTTCACTGGCCTAATTACTTGGTAAATTGTCTCCTGAAATATTTCCGCAGCAGATGAGAACCCAAAGCTCAGACGGTTGTATCTAAAAAGACCAAGGTGGGTGGAGAACGTCGTGATATATCGAGACTGAGGATCTAGTTCTAGTTGGTGGTACCCCTTACACAAATCTAATTTGGAGAAACGTCTTGTGCCTGTGAGGCAGCTGATCATATCATTGAGATGTGTTCCAGGATGCCTCTCACGTTCAATTGCTTTGCTTGGTATCCTCATGTCGACACAGATTCTTATTTTTGGCGTGTATTTCTTTGGGACGGCCACGATTGGTGATACCGAGGGCGTTGGTCCTTCTGCTGGCTCTATTATGTCCTGCTTTAGTAGTGCTTCAAGCTCCTCTTCTACCTGTGGCTGCAGGTATATTGGCACTCTTCTATGATGTTGCGCTATTGGCCTTACTGTTTCATCAATATGTAGCGTTATTTGCCGCCCTTTCAATTTTCCTAGTCCTTGCAGTAGCTTGGGGTACTCTTTCAGGATGCTTCCTTTTTCTAACATATTGTAAGTCATTTCTAGGAGACCCATCATCTGAGCCGTGATGTTGCTCAATAGACATGGTGCTGGGATGTCACCTTTCAACACGTGTATTTCTTCTTTTGTCTTTTGGTCCTTGTATGTCAGTTCTTCCATAAATTTATCCCATGTTTGTTACCAGTTTCCTGGATCCCCAGGTGAATACTTCAACTCGGGATGGCCTCAGCGCTGGTTTTATTTTCATCTTTTCGTATTCAGAGACACACATGATGTTGCATGTTGCGCCACTGTCCAGGACAAACTTTTCTTTGTGTGGCCCTACACCTATGGTCACAGATTCTGTCTTTTTTATCTTGTTTTTGTCCACAAGGCATATTCTTTCTCTGTCTTCACCTTCATCAACTGACTCAGTAGTAACATTCGACATTAGATAGAGTCGTTCCGTCTTTTCTTCTTCCTCTTCTTCAACTGACTCTACTGAGGAACTCCTTGTTCCTGTCTCAACATGCCTGACGTGCCTACTTGTTGACATTCGTGGTCTTCCTGTTCTTCCTCGGTCATTCCTGAAATGCATTCCTTGGCACACACTGGCATAATGATTTCTCTCATTGCACTTCCTGCATGTCTGGCCAAATGCCGGGCATGGGCCTCTGTGCGGAAATTCAAGTCTGCACATGTAACATGTTGTTTCCGTTTGCTTCTTCGCCGTTTGTTCATTTCTGTCTTTTTTCCAACCACCTGAGCGGTTATTTGTTATGCGTGAGCTTGTTCCACTCGTCGTTCCTTTCCTCGCTCCATTTCCTTTGCGTGGGATGTCGCTCTAGCCTCTGCTCTTGCCAATGACAGGATGTTTTCTAGTGATGTTGGTTCCTTTAGGATCCTTGCACGGAACTCTGTGTCACGGCAACCCTCAATGATACGTGTGAGAAGGTGGCCTCATATGCAGTGCTCACTATTCTAGTGAACACTATGTATCAGTCCAGCAACCCTTATTGATGATTGGTTGTAAGTCAACCTTATAGACCAGCTATCCTAGTAGCGTGGATACGAGCAGTCTAAGGCTAAAGACTCGAGAGGGCGTGTTAAGCCAGCTGTTATACCACATATACCCCTTGAACACCAAGTGAAAGGACACCACACAAGTGTTATGAAAATAAACAGTTATTTATTAAGAATCACAACAGCCCTGTACTCTTTATGAGGACAGGGTACTAAGCACAAACCAAAACTCTTACAAAAATACTTAAGTTAGCACAGTATATACAAATGCCCGAGGGGCACGGAAAACCATATACTTGAAAAGTGGAATGCGAAATTACTAGCAGGTAAGTACAGTACTAATAGGCTTTGGAATCGCTAGGACTTGACTATAGAATCGTTAGATTACTTCTAGGAGACCCAGGGGACTCGGGTGCAGTGTGTGCACTCTCATGCGAGATGCGGGACAAAGTCTATGATAGTTAGGAATTGCAAAGTTAGTGTTCTCGGGCGAACCCGACCTGGTAGGAAGAAAACGAAAGTGGATTCTGACCCTTGGATACTGAGGCTATGCTGGGGCACCGAAATGCCGAAGTTACCTAGCCCAGGGGCTGCAGCTGCATAGGACTCAAAGGACGTCGGGAATCCTCGTTGACGGACCAGGAGCCTGGAAGAAAGGAGTTGCTGGCAGGCGACCAGTGAAGAAAGTTCGATGGATCCAAGCCTGGATCGAAGGAAGATGACACCTGAAAGCAGAGGGGACCAAGTTCGTGACTACTAGCCAGTAGTCAGTGGGCACCAGGAGGGCACCGGATGGTAGCCACCTCGACTAGGCGAGTGGGTGACGCTGTGCTCGGAGATCTCACGGACCAGGAGGCGTTGTCGGCGACCAGGATGGAGGAGCGAGCTGTCCCACGAAGATAGAAGCTGTCGGCGTCGCTGGACCCAGGATTGGGCAACAAAGCCTTGGCAAATTCAAGCCCACGCGGTGGACCTAAAATGGCGTCTGGAGTGGACCAGGAGGGTCCGGGGTGCCTCTCTTAAGGAAGGAAGCAAGGGCCAGTCTGGAGCAACCAGACCAGCAGCAGTGATGTCGTCGGGCGTCGTTCAGAAGGCCACAAGCCAGCCGGCTAGTAGCCAAACAACGCGGTGCACAGCAAACAGCAGAAGGGACCCACGCAGATCGTGGAGATGCAGGGAGGCTGATCTTGGGTGCTGGAGCTGCGCAGGGTGGGGGCTTCTCGGACCCCAAAGCACTCACCAGTGGAAGACTCGGTGGGCTTGTTACAAAGAAGTCGTGCAGTCTTGGCGATCGTCGGTCCCTCGAGGTCTCGTCGCACTCACGGTTCTCAGCTTTGCTGTAGAGGTGAGTAGAGGTCAGAGGTGCCAGGGAAGCCGGGTCTCGTCGAGCTGGGTCGTCGGATTCGTGAAGAAGGACTTGCAGCAGACCGCAGTGTTCTTAGGATGGTGCCCGCTTGATGCAGGGTGACTACTCCTTAGCCACAAGGGAGAATCTTGAGGAAGAAATCTTGAAGTCCTTTCGCAGAAAGTCGTGTCTTGATTCCAAAGATGATCTAATTTGAACAGGGGGCCCGCTCCCATCTTTATACTAAAAAAGGGGGCTGACCCGGTGACTAGGTCCTGCCTATGGGTGGGACCAGGAGGGGGGTGGTTACACCCCTCTGCCATGCCGGACTTCCCCAGGCCAGGGGCTGGTGTGCCCCTGGAACTGGTTCAGACCGGCCTATGCGTAGTGAGCACCGGGGTGCCACTCAGCAGTCACCTTCCTGAAAAGCCCTGCCTACCCAGGATACACAAAACCATGTCTGGGACGGTGCTAGCACCGCCCCGGACAGGAAACCCTTTGTCCAGGCCTCCCTCGCTGGAAGGACTCCCAGCAGCAGGAGGTCAGACTCGTGTCTGTGGTGGCAGCATCCATTTTGTGGAGCTGAGGCTTCAGTTAACTTTAACCGGGGTTCACAGTTACATACATGTCGTGTCCCTCTAGAAGGGTGGAATGCTAACCCCGTCGCCAGAATTGGAGAGGGGTTAGTATTCCAATTCGTATGACACCTTACTCGACATGTTTTGATAAAGCAATACCAAAGTTAGCATTTAACCGCGAGGATTATAATGCACTTAAGAGTATATGGTATGCGATATCATGGAACAGCTATTAGGACTTGGTTCCGCAAGCTGCAGACAGGCTCAGCTCATGCCAGAGCACCATCTCACACGATTCCATGCACTCTGCCTTCAGGATTGTCAAGGCCTGCCATAGGAGTGACTGATAGGAATCTGTGTGTCCATTTTAGGGTTAGGTATAGGTATACTACACCTACAGCAAAGGGTGATTACACGACTTTGCCCCAGCTGTCACGCAGCCAGTTGTGCCAGATTTAGGAGGCCAGCCAGGGGTGGCATAATACATGCTGCAGCCCCTGGCAGCCCTGGGTACACCTATGCCCTGAGTTACAGGGTCTGATAAGGTGGCCCAGTACCAATTGGAAATGTACCTAGGGTACATGGAATCCATTTTACAGAGAGAGCAGTAGGCCTGGGGTCCTGATTGGCAGGGCCCCAGGTCGACTATGTCAAAAACCAGCTAAAACACAGGGCAAAAAGTTGGGGGCAACCATAGTCAGGAGGTACCTTCCTACACAACCCCCCCCCCCCCCCCCCAAACGAAAGGAGATAAGGCTATCCTTGTCCAGGTAAGCCTCTATTACCTAAGTGGCCATATAAGGAAGGACCAGCTCTGGCTTGGTTTCCCCCTGTGTCATGGTCCACTAGGCAACCCCTCACCCTAAGGGTATCTGAGGGTCTCCACCATAGGGAATCTCTGCCTTTGGTGTGCCTTGGGAAAGAAGAAGGCTGATGCTGGGATGGAGTACTGAAGTGAGGCTCCTCTACCTTTGGGCTCAACTTCCTCCAATCACCATTCATCATGTGTGCCTTTCTTTCTTTAGCTGAGATGCACTGAGCTCTCAGGGTCAGCCTCTGGCTACCTAAAGCTGGAGGCTGAGTCCCTCTGTTTGGCTTACTGGAGGGACAGGTTAGGTCTGGGGTTTTTAGGCCCCATGTTTGGCTGTGCCCAACAGTGTCCAGCTGTGGGAGTTCCCTAACTACTTTTAAGGGGGATCCCTCAGGAGTCTGTTCTATTTTCACTTGGCTAGGTTTACCAGCTTCAGTGATCCTAATCTGCTGATTAATGGGTTCTTTTGGACAGGGGGCCCTTTTGGGTCCACCACTGGCCTCCCTGACCTCCACAGCCCTGGGCTGACTGAGGCAGGGTAGAGAGGGGCAGGTTACCTGCTCCAGACTGGGTCCCACCTGGGAAGGGTCCACTGCCATCAGGGGCTCTGCCAGGCCAGGCCTGACTACCTCTGGGGCAGTTCCTTCAACAGGGGTAGAGTCAGTTCCCTGAGGAGGCTGGCTCTCACCTAGTGTCTGGGAGGGGGAAGACTCTTCTTCCTCTTCAATGCTCTCTGTTTGAGTGGAGTGATCCATTGTTTCAGGCTTCACAACCTCACTATCTGTCTGAGTAGAGGCTGAGACCATTTCAACCTTGCCAACCTTTTCAGGAGGGCACTCAGTTTGTGTTTGGGCTGTGACTGTCACAGCCCTCCTATCCTGTTCTGGAAAGTCTGTCTGAGCCTGGGCAGTGGCTACCACTGCCCTTCCAACCTTTTCAGGGAGGAATGGTGCTTGGACTGGGGCTGTAGCTATTACTGCCCCACTAACCTGTCTGGATAGGCCTATCATTCTGGAGTGAGTCTCCTGCTCCACCTCAGCCCATGCTGAGAGTTCCAGGTCATTCCCCAGTAAGCAATCTACAGGTAGGTTATCTGTCACTGCCACTCTCATGGGCCCTGTGACATTACCCCAACTGAGCTTGACTACTGCCATGGGATGCCTTCTCTTCACTCCATGAATGTCTGTCACCTGATAAGTAAAACCAGGGGTCAGTTGAGCAGAGGGGACCGGATGGTCACTCACCATGGTGAGGCTGGCCCCTGTGTCTCTGAATGCCTCAACTTTCTGACCATTCACTAAAACTTCTTGTCTATACTTTCCCAAAATGTGGGGTCCAGTAGTGAAGTTGGCAAACCCCATGCCAGTCTCACAGACAAGAGTGTGGTCAGGGAACCTGGCTAGGCCATAGTCCTCCTGCTGGCCCAAAGTAATGCCCACCACATTCTTGGGGGCACTCCCACCACCTGGGGGATTACCACTAGTGGTAACAGGAGGTTTAGGAGTATTACCTGGGGGTATATTTCCCTTATTACCATTTTTAGGGCAACTGGCATCACTTTTGTAATGACCCACCTGTTTACAGGTATGGCAATAAGGTTTCTTCTGTTCTGAAGGAGTGTTCTGAGACCCACCACCCTTGTTGGCGTTTTGGGGCCCTTGGGAAGTCTTCTCTGAGGATTTATCCCCACCCTTCTCTTGAGGCTTGGTTGATTCCTTTTTCTGGTCACCACCCTGGTTTTTAGGCCTAACCCTGGTTCTGACCCATTTGTCTGGCCTCTTACCCAATTCCTGTGGAGAGGTCAGATCAGAGTCTACCAGGTGCTGATGTAATAACTGGTTCTGACAATTATTTAAGATTTGCTCCCTCATAATTAGATTATACAATCCTTTAAAATCAGTAACCTTACTACCCAGTAGCCAGCCTTCAAAAGCCTTAGTGGCACAATCAACAAAGTCAGTCCAATCTTGAGACTGAGTTTTCTGGGTGTCTCTGAACAGCATCCTGTATTGTTCAGTGGTTAAACCAAACCCATCAACCAGTGTATTCTTCAAGATTTTGTAATTGTTAGCATCCTCCACCCTTGTGGTGAGGAGCTTATCTCTACCTTTACCATCAAAGGAGAGCCACAAGATAGCTGCCCACTAACTTTGGGGAACACCCTGCACAGTGCAGGCTCTCTCCAAAGCAGTAATCCATTTGTGGATGTCATCCCCTTCTTTAAAGGGGGGCACTATCTTATTCAGGTGCTTTGTATCAAAACTCCTTTCCCTATTGCTAGGTTTATTGCTGCCACCAGTGGGCTGTAGCCCACATAATTCTTGCTCTCTAGCAAGGGCAAGTCTCTCTTTGGCCAGGGCAAGTTCTTCCCTTTCAATCCTCAGTTTGACTGCCCTTTCTTCAGCTTCATACACTCTCCTCTTAGGGGAAGACATTCCTCTGTGAGAAGAGTTGAGAGAGCCATTGGTTCGAAGGGATCTGTTAGAGCCTCTTGATAGAGACCTAACTCGTCCATTCCCAATGTTAAGCTGACCTGAGAGTGGGCCCAGGGGTCCCCCAGTACCAAGCTCATGTCTGCTTAAGTTGGACCCGGTTAGTCTATTGACTTCTACCTGTCCCTTATTTGCCTCATCCCCTGACAACTGGTCCTCATCCTCATCCTCAGCATCATCTGCTTCCTGGAGGGGATGGTCCTGGCTATCAAAGGGTCCCTGTAAGGAGGGCAAACTCCCATCTGGATTAGGAGAGCTAAGAAGTTTCTCAGCTTTCCTGGCATCATAAGTCTCTAAGAGACCAATCAGAAACGAAGTTGTGGGGTTAGACCCCTGTCTTAGCTTCCTGAGGGTACACACCTGTCTCATCTCATGGAAGCTAAGAGCAGCATATTTAGAAGTGACCTGTGGAGGGTCCACTGACACAAGGGGAGACTCAGAGTTTCCTCCTTTGTCTGACATGCTGATTCTAGTGTGGTGTAAGTGATGCACCTACCTACACTATGTGTTTACCTACTGATCCCTTGCTAAGAGTTGCAGCCAAGGTGTACTAAGCCTTGAGGAGCTGCAACAGCTGGTTCAGTAGAACTCAGAGTATTCTAAGCTTAGTTATATGTACTAACAGTACTTATGTGATCTTTCAACAAGATATTCTTAGGATACGTGCGGTAAAACAACAGCAAGCTCAAATCCCAACCGCTGCCACCAATGTGAGAAGGTGGCCTGATATGCAGTGCTCACTATTCTAGTGAACACTATGTATCAGTCCAGCAACCCTTATTGATGATTGGTTGTAAGTCAACCTTATAGACCAGCTATCCTAGTAGCGTGGATACGAGCAGTCTAAGGCTAAAGACTCGAGAGGGCGTGTTAAGCCAGCTGTTATACCACATATACCCCTTGAACACCAAGTGAAAGGACACCACACAAGTGTTATGAAAATAAACAGTTATTTATTAAGAATCACAACAGCCCTGTACTCTTTATGAGGACAGGGTACTAAGCACAAACCAAAACTCTTACAAAAATACTTAAGTTAGCACAGTATATACAAATGCCTGAGGGGCACGGAAAACCATATACTTGAAAAGTGGAATGCGAAATTACTAGCAGGTAAGTACAGTACTAATAGGCTTTGGAATCGCTAGGACTTGACTATAGAATCGTTAGATTACTTCTAGGAGACCCAGGGGACTCGGGTGCAGTGTGTGCACTCTCACGTGAGATGCGGGACAAAGTCTATGATAGCTAGTAATTGCAAAGTTAGTGTTCTCAGGCGAACCCGACCTGGTAGGAAGAAAACGAAAGTGGATTCTGACCCTTGGATACTGAGGCTATGCTGGGGCACCGAAATGCCGAAGTTACCTAGCCCAGGGGCTGCAGCTGCATAGGACTCAAAGGACGTCGGGAATCCTCGTTGACGGACCAGGAGCCTTGAAGAAAGGAGTTGCTGGCAGGCGACCAGTGAAGAAAGTTCGATGGATCCAAGCCTGGATCGAAGGAAGATGACACCTGAAAGCAGAGGGGACCAAGTTCGTGACTACTAGCCAGTAGTCAGTGGGCACCAGGAGGGCACCGGATGGTAGCCACCTCGACTAGGCGAGTGGGTGACGCTGTGCTCGGAGATCTCACGGACCAGGAGGCGTTGTCGGCGACCAGGATGGAGGAGCGAGCTGTCCCACGAAGATAGAAGCTGTCGGCGTCGCTGGACCCAGGATTGGGCAACAAAGCCTTGGCAAATTCAAGCCCACGCGGTGGACCTAAAATGGCGTCTGGAGTGGACCAGGAGGGTCCGGGGTGCCTCTCTTAAGGAAGGAAGCAAGGGCCAGTCTGGAGCAACCAGACCAGCAGCAGTGATGTCGTCGGGCGTCGTTCAGAAGGCCACAAGCCAGCCGGCTAGTAGCCAAACAACGCGGTGCACAGCAAACAGCAGAAGGGCCCCACGCAGATCGTGGAGATGCAGGGAGGCTGATCTTGGGTGCTGGAGCTGCGCAGGGTGGGGGCTTCTCGGACCCCAAAGCACTCACCAGTGGAAGACTCGGTGGGCTTGTTACAAAGAAGTCGTGCAGTCTTGGCGATCGTCGGTCCCTCGAGGTCTCGTCGCACTCACGGTTCTCAGCTTTGCTGTAGAGGTGAGTAGAGGTCAGAGGTGCCAGGGAAGCCGGGTCTCGTCGAGCTGGGTCGTCGGATTCGTGAAGAAGGACTTGCAGCAGACCGCAGTGTTCTTAGGATGGTGCCCGCTTGATGCAGGGTGACTACTCCTTAGCCACAAGGGAGAATCTTGAGGAAGAAATCTTGAAGTCCTTTTGCAGAAAGTCGTGTCTTGATTCCAAAGATGATCTAATTTGAACAGGGGGCCCGCTCCCATCTTTATACTAAAAAAGGGGGCTGACCCGGTGACTAGGTCCTGCCTATGGGTGGGACCAGGAGGGGGGTGGTTACACCCCTCTGCCATGCCGGACTTCCCCAGGCCAGGGGCTGGTGTGCCCCTGGAACTGGTTCAGACCGGCCTATGCGTAGTGAGCACCGGGGTGCCACTCAGCAGTCACCTTCCTGAAAAGCCCTGCCTACCCAGGATATACAAAACCATGTCTGGGACGGTGCTAGCACCGCCCCGGACAGGAAACCCTTTGTCCAGGCCTCCCTCGCTGGAAATACTCCCAGCAGCAGGAGGTCAGACTCGTGTCTGTGGTGGCAGCATCCATTTTGTGGAGCTGAGGCTTCAGTTAACTTTAACCGGGGTTCACAGTTACATACATGTCGTGTCCCTCTAGAAGGGTGGAATGCTAACCCCGTCGCCAGAATTGGAGAGGGGTTAGTATTCCAATTCGTATGACACCTTACTCGACATGTTTTGATAAAGCAATACCAAAGTTAGCATTTAACCGCGAGGATTATAATGCACTTAAGAGTATATGGTATGCGATATCATGGAACAGCTATTAGGACTTGGTTCCGCAAGCTGCAGACAGGCTCAGCTCATGCCAGAGCACCATCTCACACGATTCCAAGCACTCTGCCTTCAGGATTGTCAAGGCCTGCCATAGGAGTGACTGATAGGAATCTGTGTGTCCATTTTAGGGTTAGGTATAGGTATACTACACCTACAGCAAAGGGTGATTACACGACTTTGCCCCAGCTGTCATGCAGCCAGTTGTGTCAGATTTAGGAGGCCAGCCAGGGGTGGCATAATACATGCTGCAGCCCCTGGCAGCCCTGGGTACACCTATGCCCTGAGTTACAGGGTCTGATAAGGTGGCCCAGTACCAATTGGAAATGTACCTAGGGTACATGGAATCCATTTTACAGAGAGAGCAGTAGGCCTGGGGCCTGATTGGCAGGGCCCCAGGTCGACTATGTCAAAAACCAGCTAAAACACAGGGCAAAAAGTTGGGGGCAACCATAGTCAGGAGGTACCTTCCTACAATACGCAGCCTGATTGCTTGTTCATTATCAAACTTGGCAAACTCGCAGTGTGTTACAAGTTTTCTTGCGAAGTCATCTTGTTTCATCCGGTTGTTGAAATGCAATCGTGAAGGTGTATCGTTCAAAGTCGACATTTATCTGGTAGGCATTTTTTTAGTTTGTAATAGGTGGTGGTCTCTTCTTTTGGCAGTGTCACTAATAGGTCTTCAACTTCATCACCTACTAAATACAGGAATAAACCTAGCTGTTTGGCATCCGTTACATCTGTCGCTTCCCTGTATCTTTCGAAGCGTCTGATCCATTTTTCCCATCTAATTCCTGTTTGTTGCTCCGATAAGTTGAATGGTAGCGGTCTTCTATACTGTGCACTTGGTTTTCATTTGTCTGCCATTCTGCCTTTTTCTCTTTGTCTTGCCTTGTGCACGTTTCTTTATTTTCTCTCTTTACCTTTGTCTTGGCGTTCTTTTCCTTAAAGATCCTTTATTTTCCTCTACATCCCTTTTATTTTCCTTTCCTGTGCTTTATTATTAATTCCTTGTCTTGCCTTGTGCTTTTTTAGTCCTTTTTGTCCTTCAATCAGCACTTTTTGCTCTATTTTCGTCTTTGCCTGACTTCATAATGGCCACCACGCTGTTCTCTGTTCTTATTGGTCAATTTGCCTGACCTGAAAATGGCCACCGTTTATCTCGCAAGGCTTCTGAGCCAATCGGGGCGCTGCCTGACTTGAAAATGGCCGCCCGATTTTCCTACGCGGTGATTGGTTCTCGTGCCTGACCTCAAAATGGCCGCCGACACTCTTGCGAGAGCTCGCACCAATTTCTTTAACTTCGCGCTTTTCACACGACGCTTACGGAGGCAAGCAGTCGTTTCGCAGCGGTCGGGGTGGGCTCCCGCATCGCTGCGCTTCTTCTGGGCACTTTTCTTCTTCCTTTTGTTGCACGATGCGATCCAGGGTGGGCTCCTGGTTTAAAATCGCAATGAATTCTTCGATGGGCACACGTCGATTTTGACAAACCTTCATCGCCAGATGTCATGTTCAGAGACCCCAAGAAACACACAGGAAACGATGGGGGCTTTTCAGGTACACTTTTATTACCTTGTGTACAGCGTGCAGATACCCTGACCTCTTGCCTCGAGGTCCTACCCAGGAATGTCCCTGTCCCCTCCCTTGACCAGAAGTGGTGTCCGGTGTCCCCTGGCCTTTGCCCTGTGCCCCAGGGTCCTAGTGCCCCTGTCCTGGGCACGACAAGCTCCATCACAGAGGCAGCTTAACCTACGTCAACATGGCTTCCATCTCAACAGAGCTAAGAGTCAACTCGTTTTGTCAGCAATGAAAGTTTCATTGGAGCCAGTTTGAAGAGCCAATTGGGGGGGCTTCTTTTTACCTCCAGCTAAGACAAGGGTAAAGGTCGAAGTTAAGGAGCCATCAGGCCTCCATTTCATCAAGTATCCTGACTGGAGGTGGCCTGGAACCTCACACTTACATGCAAATGCAACTGAGGAGAAACAAAGGCACACAGCTTGTTATCTCTTTGCAGGTACTTGGGAGAGGCAGCTTTTGACTTTGTTTAGTCTCTGTATGTAATTGCATGAACTGTAAGAATGACAGATGTGTTTGTCTCTCCCAGTAGTCTGCATGTTACATGATGTGCTTTGCAGGAGACAGTTTAATCTTCTATACTACTCTGATTCAAATCTGGTACTATACAAAACACAGATCTCCAACAAATGTGTTAACCTCCAGCGTTCTCGCATTATTATTGATATTTCCCAGGATTTACTGGGCATCTTTGCAGCGGATGCCTTAACCCCATAACATATTATAGAATACAGGCTTTGCAACCAATCAAGCAGAACAGATCTATTACCATGCTTTCCTTGTTTCCAATATCTTGTTGGCAGTGTATTTTAAAAAAAAAAATTAGTTGAGGCCAAGAATTTGCTGCAGGTATTCACCACTTTTTCGGCACCACCCCAATGCCAAATCTAATTTGTTAAATCCCATAATTCACTCAAATGTACTCATTATATATGTGTGAGGTCTTAAAATCTGATGTCACTTCTTGTGATGCAACTTTCAGTGAGGTCACTTCCTGTTATGCAACATGCAATGTCACGCTCCGCGACGTCATGCGCTGCAATGACACACGTCACAATGTGACTCCCATACTGCCTAACTTGATCATTCCCCCCACTTCTGTTTTATAGGACCTGTGTCCTGGTCTAACCCCTGATGTGTGGTACTTGACAGGGCTGATGTCCTTCGAAGAAGTGCAACTTACCATTTCTTCTCAGCATGGCGTACGAGTGAGTACTGGTCGCTGTCGCCCCCTTGTGGCTTACAGTAGTAATGCAGAATGCAAAATGCAGTATTTTTTAAATTTTCACTGATTTCTTTTCTTCTGGCGCTCTCTAGTGGATACTTAAACCATTTCACTACGTCCTCGTAACTTTGTGAGCATACTACACAAAATTTAAAGGTTACTTTATTGAGTTCAACATTTAAATTGTCAAGCTTTTAAAAAATCCATGTACAATATATTCACCAACTATGACATTTTATTTACCTGAGAAAACAGCCCTTCAACTGAAAATATCAGATTGGCTACAACTATCCCTGCCTATCAGGACCACAGCAGTGGTGTAAAAATGGGCAGGTACTGCGGGTAATGCACATCCTGCTCTTCCATAATTTGAAAGAGAGAGTACCTGCACTTCAAAGCACAGATGCAAAATATTGAACGGTAGAGTGCCTGCACTTCTCAGCACTGATACAAATCATTGAATGGGAAGAGTACCTGCACTTCTCAGCACTGATGCAATACATTAAATGGGAGCATACCTGCACTTCTTAGCACTGATACAAAACATTGAATGGGGAGAGTACCTGCACTTCTCAGCACTGATGCAATACATTACATGGGAGCATACCTACACTTCTTAGCACTGATACAAAACATTGAATGGGAACAGTACCTGCACTTCTCAGCACTGATGCAATACATTAAATGGGAGCATACCTGCACTTCTCAGCAGTGATGCAATACATTAAATGGGAGCATACCTGCACGTCTTAGCACTGAAGCAAAATATTGAATGGGAAGAGTACCTGCACTTCACAGCACAGATGCAATATATTGAACGGGAGAGTACCTGCACTTCTCAGCACTGATGCAATACATTGAATGGGAGCGTACCTGCACTTCTCAGCACTGATGCAAAATATTGAATGGGAAGAGTACCTGCACTTCTCAGTACCAATTCAATACATTGAATGGGAAGAGTACCTCCACTTCTCAGCACTCATGCAATACATTTAATGATAGAGTACCTGCACATCTCAGCACTGATTCAAAACATTGAATGGGAGAGTACCTGCACTTCTCAGCACTGATGCAAGACATTTAATGGGAAGAGTACCTGCACTTTTCAGCACTGATGCAATACATTTAATGGGAGAGTACCTGCACTTCTCAGCACTGATGCAAAGCATTGAATGTGAAGAGTACCTGCACTTCTCATCACTGAGGCAATACATTTAATGGGAAGAGTACCTGCACTTCTCAGCACCAATTCAATACATTTAATGGGAGAGTACCTGCACTTCTCAGCACTGATGCAATACGTTTTATGGGGAGAATAGCAGCTGCACTTCTCAGCACTGATGCAATACATTTAATGGGGAGAGTAGATGCACTTCTCAGCACTGATTCAATACATTTAATGGGAGAGTACCTGCACTTCTCAGCACTGATGAAAACATTGAATTTTATTTTTATTTTTATTTTATTTTTATTTGAAATGTTTTATATAGCACTTGCTACACCCAAAGGTATCAGAGCGCTTTACATGAGTAGGTAGAATTGCTTCAAAACATAGTTACATAATAACAACAGTTTCAGGTACGTAGTTACTGGGGATACATGAGTAACAAAGGTATGTATCAGGTGTGGGGAAGAAAAAGCAGGCAGGGGGGTGAGATTTGGGGGAGGGGTGGAAGGAATAGAAGAGGAAGAATAAAGAGTGAGGGATAGGCAAGGGAACACAACAGGGTGACGAGAAAATAAATAGTGTCTGACGATCAGGAGAGTAGGTGCCAGCCAAGGGGGGAACCAGAGCCAAACTCCTCAATAGTTCCGTAGGGCAACTCCACCGGTCATTGGCCAAAGGTTGGTCGGTCGCCGAGGTACATCAGAGGGTTAAAGTATCAGCCTTGGGAGGTCCTCAAAAAGGTTTCAAAGAGAGTGCCTTGTGGTAAATCAAATTACCGGGACTATTTTTCTATACATTAAATGACAATAAGGATAGCTCATAAAAAAATGAGAGGCAGAGTCCGTGGTATCTGAGTCATACGGGCTTTAATTAAGATGACTCGAGTCACTGAGAATCGGGTTCCATCACCACTAAGGTTCAGGAAGGGATATCTAACGTTTTATTAACATCACACATTATATATAGTAAAACTTTACAATTGCAATGAATACAGTAGGCGTAACAAGTGAAAAGAGAGAGATAAGAACACATGGGCGTAAAAGAAGGCGTGTAAGGAGGCGTACACGGAGGTGTGTACCAGATGAGTCACAGAAGTGTCACAAGTGGGTGGATGCATAGAGAAAATCTGCAGGGTCAGCAAAAACCTTTACAATACATGCGCGTGCAACTGAACATGACGTGGTATTGACGTGTAACTGGGGAGAGCTGGGGGGCTTGACTTTAGCACTAGTAAAGGAGTCTGGTGTCTGGGATGTCAGAACGACCTGCACCTATAGCATATCTGATATCTTGTGTTTGGAGGATGTATTGTCTGAAGTAAAAGGTCTCTCGGGCAGAGGCCATTCATTACTGAATGCTAGCGTGTGCATATGTGTCTTTGTGCAATGTACGGGGCCATGGGCCTACCATGGTAACGGGTGCAGTAAATTACTTGCAAGGAGACAGGAAGGCCGGGCCCTTTGCTCTGCAGGCGGGAATATGTTTACCTATTTCACTAGACTGGAATGTGTTTTTGCGGAGGCTGAACAGATAACTGTAGGCAAAATACCGTCTTGGCAGGCAGGCCAGGCCGAGCCGGGCACCGTTTGGCTGGGCAGGAAGTAAGGTAGAGGTCAGGGATGCATACTTAAACTGCAGCTTTCTGAGACAGAAGAGGCTCGGAGCCTCAATTCAGGGCCTGGCTCAACTGGGCCAGGAAAACGTGGAAAACGTGTGCTTTGCGATACTAAAAAATGCACCATGTAAATGCATTGGAAACGTAGGCCTTAATGAGGAATCGGTACTTTATACATGGAGGGCCCACTAACTGACATGCTAACATTAGACGGAAATGCAGAGGCTTTATCATGGCAGACACGGGAAGGGAATTACACAATAATCATGGACATACATGGGACATAGGTACATGGATAGGGTGCGAGTGGGGGGACACACTGACTACCTAAAAATTTCTGTTTCCTCATTCCCTCCTTGGCCCCTACTGCGCCCTTTAGGATATATCTATTTTCATGAGACCATCTATTTGTTCGTATAACATCATTTGCTCGTCTTTTTTCATTCGGGCACGGGAACGTGAACGTGGACGGGGAATGCAAGCAGTGGCGCACAAGCCGCAAATCGCTGGCTCACATTGCAGACAGAGACAGCAACTGAAGAGTATGAGCAGTACTATTCCAATAAATGACAGTACGGTCCAGCCCCATCCCGCTATTACACTCCAGAGCCAGCCGGACCAAGACCATGGGTCCTGATGTAATTCACGAGCTATCTTATGGAGTCTTGTTATTGCTGCATACACGGATGGTGCGTTATTTGGAATAAACACACAACAACTGGAGCCGATCACTCTACAAGCTCCGCCCCTATCGACCAAGATGACGTCAAGAACAAGGCGGTTTTGAAGAACAACAAGTCTCATAGCAGACTGCTCTTCGGTTAAGTTACCTAAAGCAAATGTAGTTTCGTTCACTACTGCTTCAAGAGTTCTTGTCAACCTGCGTATTATTTTACTATTTTGGACAGGACCTATGAACCAGAAGTATCCTTTAACGTAATCCTTATACTGGTCCCACGCTGACTCGGAGTAATCGATAACAGGAGGAAGGTCTCTCTTATGTCTAACATGCACAAGATGGGTATCCCGATGATAATTGGATGGGGCTAGAAAAACAGGTGACAATAGGAACGCAATATAACATGTTTCACCCCAATCTAAAGGCAGACGTACATAAGCTGTCTGACCACAAATAAAATAGGAATGGCGGGAAGCTTTGAAAGTAGACGTTCCTTTATCACTGAATTCGACCACAGTATTACAATCACTGTGTCCTAGGTGTACTGAACCATTCTTTCTAACGCATAATTCACCTTTCACGGGTAAAACTGTTATAAACGGTAAGTCCCAATTAGTCTCGGACTGAATGTTCAGAATCATGAGGTTAAGGGAAAAATTACCTAAATCATACACTTCATTTTCTAGATCGGTCCCTGTCCTTTGGGGAAGACCGTCCTTGTCTGGGAAACAGGCTTTATTCATAACTGTATTCAGGTCTCCCCATATCCAATTGCCCTGGGAAATTGCGGACTTACGGTTCTAGGGCTTAGGGCTAGGGTTTAGGGGTCGACATTAGGGTTCAGGGGTCGGCATTAGGGTTCAGGGCTCCGGGTTAGGGTTTAAGGCTCGGTTCCAGGGCTTAGGGCTAGGGTTTAGGGGTCGGCATTAGGGTTCAGGGGTCGGCATTAGGGTTCAGGGCTCCGGGTTAGGGTTTAAGGCTCCGGGTTAGGGTTTAAGGCTCGGTTCCAGGGCTTAGGGCTAGGGTTTAGGGGTCGGCATTAGGGTTCAGGGGTCGGCATTAGGGTTCAGGGCTCCGGGTTAGGGTTTAAGGCTCCGGGTTAGGGTTTAAGGCTCGGTTCCAGGGCTTAGGGCTAGGGTTTAGGGGTCGGCATTAGGGTTCAGGGGTCGGCATTAGGGTTCAGGGCTCCGGGTTAGGGTTTAAGGCTCCGGGTTAGGGTTTAAGGCTCGGTTCTAGGGCTTAGGGCTAGGGTTTAGGGGTCGGCATTAGGGTTCAGGGGTCGGCATTAGGGTTCAGGGCTCCGGGTTAGGGTTTAAGGCTCCGGGTTAGGGTTTAAGGCTCGGTTCTAGGGCTTAGGGCTAGGGTTTAGGGGTCGGCATTAGGGTTCAGGGGTCGGCATTAGGGTTCAGGGCTCCGGGTTAGGGTTTAAGGCTCCGGGTTAGGGTTTAAGGCTCGGTTCTAGGGCTTAGGGCTAGGGTTTAGGGGTCGGCATTAGGGTTCAGGGGTCGGCATTAGGGTTCAGGGCTCCGGGTTAGGGTTTAAGGCTCCGGGTTAGGGTTTAAGGCTCGGTTCTAGGGCTTAGGGCTAGGGTTTAGGGGTCGGCATTAGGGTTCAGGGGTCGGCATTAGGGTTCAGGGCTCCGGGTTAGGGTTTAAGGCTCCGGGTTAGGGTTTAAGGCTCGGTTCTAGGGCTTAGGGCTAGGGTTTAGGGGTCGGCATTAGGGTTCAGGGGTCGGCATTAGGGTTCAGGGCTCCGGGTTAGGGTTTAAGGCTCCGGGTTAGGGTTTAAGGCTCGGTTCCAGGGCTTAGGGCTAGGGTTTAGGGGTCGGCATTAGGGTTCAGGGGTCGGCATTAGGGTTCAGGGCTCCGGGTTAGGGTTTAAGGCTCCGGGTTAGGGTTTAAGGCTCGGTTCCAGGGCTTAGGGCTAGGGTTTAGGGGTCGGCATTAGGGTTCAGGGGTCGGCATTAGGGTTCAGGGCTCCGGGTTAGGGTTTAAGGCTCCGGGTTAGGGTTTAAGGCTCGGTTCTAGGGCTTAGGGCTAGGGTTTAGGGGTCGGCATTAGGGTTCAGGGGTCGGCATTAGGGTTCAGGGCTCCGGGTTAGGGTTTAAGGCTCCGGGTTAGGGTTTAAGGCTCGGTTCTAGGGCTTAGGGCTAGGGTTTAGGGGTCGGCATTAGGGTTCAGGGGTCGGCATTAGGGTTCAGGGCTCCGGGTTAGGGTTTAAGGCTCCGGGTTAGGGTTTAAGGCTCGGTTCTAGGGCTTAGGGCTAGGGTTTAGGGGTCGGCATTAGGGTTCAGGGGTCGGCATTAGGGTTCAGGGCTCCGGGTTAGGGTTTAAGGCTCCGGGTTAGGGTTTAAGGCTCGGTTCCAGGGCTTAGGGCTAGGGTTTAGGGGTCGGCATTAGGGTTCAGGGGTCGGCATTAGGGTTCAGGGCTCCGGGTTAGGGTTTAAGGCTCCGGGTTAGGGTTTAAGGCTCGGTTCTAGGGCTTAGGGCTAGGGTTTAGGGGTCGGCATTAGGGTTCAGGGGTCGGCATTAGGGTTCAGGGCTCCGGGTTAGGGTTTAAGGCTCCGGGTTAGGGTTTAAGGCTCGGTTCTAGGGCTTAGGGCTAGGGTTTAGGGGTCGGCATTAGGGTTCAGGGGTCGGCATTAGGGTTCAGGGCTCCGGGTTAGGGTTTAAGGCTCCGGGTTAGGGTTTAAGGCTCGGTTCTAGGGCTTAGGGCTAGGGTTTAGGGGTCGGCATTAGGGTTCAGGGGTCGGCATTAGGGTTCAGGGCTCCGGGTTAGGGTTTAAGGCTCCGGGTTAGGGTTTAAGGCTCGGTTCCAGGGCTTAGGGCTAGGGTTTAGGGGTCGGCATTAGGGTTCAGGGGTCGGCATTAGGGTTCAGGGCTCCGGGTTAGGGTTTAAGGCTCCGGGTTAGGGTTTAAGGCTCGGTTCCAGGGCTTAGGGCTAGGGTTTAGGGGTCGGCATTAGGGTTCAGGGGTCGGCATTAGGGTTCAGGGCTCCGGGTTAGGGTTTAAGGCTCCGGGTTAGGGTTTAAGGCTCGGTTCTAGGGCTTAGGGCTAGGGTTTAGGGGTCGGCATTAGGGTTCAGGGGTCGGCATTAGGGTTCAGGGCTCCGGGTTAGGGTTTAAGGCTCCGGGTTAGGGTTTAAGGCTCGGTTCTAGGGCTTAGGGCTAGGGTTTAGGGGTCGGCATTAGGGTTCAGGGGTCGGCATTAGGGTTCAGGGCTCCGGGTTAGGGTTTAAGGCTCCGGGTTAGGGTTTAAGGCTCGGTTCCAGGGCTTAGGGCTAGGGTTTAGGGGTCGGCATTAGGGTTCAGGGGTCGGCATTAGGGTTCAGGGCTCCGGGTTAGGGTTTAAGGCTCCGGGTTAGGGTTTAAGGCTCGGTTCCAGGGCTTAGGGCTAGGGTTTAGGGGTCGGCATTAGGGTTCAGGGGTCGGCATTAGGGTTCAGGGCTCCGGGTTAGGGTTTAAGGCTCCGGGTTAGGGTTTAAGGCTCGGTTCTAGGGCTTAGGGCTAGGGTTTAGGGGTCGGCATTAGGGTTCAGGGGTCGGCATTAGGGTTCAGGGCTCCGGGTTAGGGTTTAAGGCTCCGGGTTAGGGTTTAAGGCTCGGTTCTAGGGCTTAGGGCTAGGGTTTAGGGGTCGGCATTAGGGTTCAGGGGTCGGCATTAGGGTTCAGGGCTCCGGGTTAGGGTTTAAGGCTCGGTTCCAGGGCTTAGGGCTAGGGTTTAGGGGTCGGCATTAGGGTTCAGGGGTCGGCATTAGGGTTCAGGGCTCCGGGTTAGGGTTTAAGGCTCCGGGTTAGGGTTTAAGGCTCGGTTCCAGGGCTTAGGGCTAGGGTTTAGGGGTCGGCATTAGGGTTCAGGGGTCGGCATTAGGGTTCAGGGCTCCGGGTTAGGGTTTAAGGCTCCGGGTTAGGGTTTAAGGCTCGGTTCCAGGGCTTAGGGCTAGGGTTTAGGGGTCGGCATTAGGGTTCAGGGGTCGGCATTAGGGTTCAGGGCTCCGGGTTAGGGTTTAAGGCTCCGGGTTAGGGTTTAAGGCTCGGTTCCAGGGCTTAGGGCTAGGGTTTAGGGGTCGGCATTAGGGTTCAGGGGTCGGCATTAGGGTTCAGGGCTCCGGGTTAGGGTTTAAGGCTCCGGGTTAGGGTTTAAGGCTCGGTTCTAGGGCTTAGGGCTAGGGTTTAGGGGTCGGCATTAGGGTTCAGGGGTCGGCATTAGGGTTCAGGGCTCCGGGTTAGGGTTTAAGGCTCCGGGTTAGGGTTTAAGGCTCGGTTCTAGGGCTTAGGGCTAGGGTTTAGGGGTCGGCATTAGGGTTCAGGGGTCGGCATTAGGGTTCAGGGCTCCGGGTTAGGGTTTAAGGCTCCGGGTTAGGGTTTAAGGCTCGGTTCTAGGGCTTAGGGCTAGGGTTTAGGGGTCGGCATTAGGGTTCAGGGGTCGGCATTAGGGTTCAGGGCTCCGGGTTAGGGTTTAAGGCTCGGTTCCAGGGCTTAGGGCTAGGGTTTAGGGGTCGGCATTAGGGTTCAGGGGTCGGCATTAGGGTTCAGGGCTCCGGGTTAGGGTTTAAGGCTCCGGGTTAGGGTTTAAGGCTCGGTTCCAGGGCTTAGGGCTAGGGTTTAGGGGTCGGCATTAGGGTTCAGGGGTCGGCATTAGGGTTCAGGGCTCCGGGTTAGGGTTTAAGGCTCCGGGTTAGGGTTTAAGGCTCGGTTCCAGGGCTTAGGGCTAGGGTTTAGGGGTCGGCATTAGGGTTCAGGGGTCGGCATTAGGGTTCAGGGCTCCGGGTTAGGGTTTAAGGCTCCGGGTTAGGGTTTAAGGCTCGGTTCTAGGGCTTAGGGCTAGGGTTTAGGGGTCGGCATTAGGGTTCAGGGGTCGGCATTAGGGTTCAGGGCTCCGGGTTAGGGTTTAAGGCTCCGGGTTAGGGTTTAAGGCTCGGTTCTAGGGCTTAGGGCTAGGGTTTAGGGGTCGGCATTAGGGTTCAGGGGTCGGCATTAGGGTTCAGGGCTCCGGGTTAGGGTTTAAGGCTCCGGGTTAGGGTTTAAGGCTCGGTTCTAGGGCTTAGGGCTAGGGTTTAGGGGTCGGCATTAGGGTTCAGGGGTCGGCATTAGGGTTCAGGGCTCCGGGTTAGGGTTTAAGGCTCCGGGTTAGGGTTTAAGGCTCGGTTCTAGGGCTTAGGGCTAGGGTTTAGGGGTCGGCATTAGGGTTCAGGGGTCGGCATTAGGGTTCAGGGCTCCGGGTTAGGGTTTAAGGCTCCGGGTTAGGGTTTAAGGCTCGGTTCTAGGGCTTAGGGCTAGGGTTTAGGGGTCGGCATTAGGGTTCAGGGGTCGGCATTAGGGTTCAGGGCTCCGGGTTAGGGTTTAAGGCTCCGGGTTAGGGTTTAAGGCTCGGTTCTAGGGCTTAGGGCTAGGGTTTAGGGGTCGGCATTAGGGTTCAGGGGTCGGCATTAGGGTTCAGGGCTCCGGGTTAGGGTTTAAGGCTCCGGGTTAGGGTTTAAGGCTCGGTTCTAGGGCTTAGGGCTAGGGTTTAGGGGTCGGCATTAGGGTTCAGGGGTCGGCATTAGGGTTCAGGGCTCCGGGTTAGGGTTTAAGGCTCCGGGTTAGGGTTTAAGGCTCGGTTCTAGGGCTTAGGGCTAGGGTTTAGGGGTCGGCATTAGGGTTCAGGGGTCGGCATTAGGGTTCAGGGCTCCGGGTTAGGGTTTAAGGCTCCGGGTTAGGGTTTAAGGCTCGGTTCTAGGGCTTAGGGCTAGGGTTTAGGGGTCGGCATTAGGGTTCAGGGGTCGGCATTAGGGTTCAGGGCTCCGGGTTAGGGTTTAAGGCTCCGGGTTAGGGTTTAAGGCTCGGTTCTAGGGCTTAGGGCTAGGGTTTAGGGGTCGGCATTAGGGTTCAGGGGTCGGCATTAGGGTTCAGGGCTCCGGGTTAGGGTTTAAGGCTCGGTTCCAGGGCTTAGGGCTAGGGTTTAGGGGTCGGCATTAGGGTTCAGGGGTCGGCATTAGGGTTCAGGGCTCCGGGTTAGGGTTTAAGGCTCCGGGTTAGGGTTTAAGGCTCGGTTCCAGGGCTTAGGGCTAGGGTTTAGGGGTCGGCATTAGGGTTCAGGGGTCGGCATTAGGGTTCAGGGCTCCGGGTTAGGGTTTAAGGCTCCGGGTTAGGGTTTAAGGCTCGGTTCTAGGGCTTAGGGCTAGGGTTTAGGGGTCGGCATTAGGGTTCAGGGGTCGGCATTAGGGTTCAGGGCTCCGGGTTAGGGTTTAAGGCTCCGGGTTAGGGTTTAAGGCTCGGTTCTAGGGCTTAGGGCTAGGGTTTAGGGGTCGGCATTAGGGTTCAGGGGTCGGCATTAGGGTTCAGGGCTCCGGGTTAGGGTTTAAGGCTCCGGGTTAGGGTTTAAGGCTCGGTTCTAGGGCTTAGGGCTAGGGTTTAGGGGTCGGCATTAGGGTTCAGGGGTCGGCATTAGGGTTCAGGGCTCCGGGTTAGGGTTTAAGGCTCGGTTCCAGGGCTTAGGGCTAGGGTTTAGGGGTCGGCATTAGGGTTCAGGGGTCGGCATTAGGGTTCAGGGCTCCGGGTTAGGGTTTAAGGCTCCGGGTTAGGGTTTAAGGCTCGGTTCCAGGGCTTAGGGCTAGGGTTTAGGGGTCGGCATTAGGGTTCAGGGGTCGGCATTAGGGTTCAGGGCTCCGGGTTAGGGTTTAAGGCTCCGGGTTAGGGTTTAAGGCTCGGTTCCAGGGCTTAGGGCTAGGGTTTAGGGGTCGGCATTAGGGTTCAGGGGTCGGCATTAGGGTTCAGGGCTCCGGGTTAGGGTTTAAGGCTCCGGGTTAGGGTTTAAGGCTCGGTTCTAGGGCTTAGGGCTAGGGTTTAGGGGTCGGCATTAGGGTTCAGGGGTCGGCATTAGGGTTCAGGGCTCCGGGTTAGGGTTTAAGGCTCCGGGTTAGGGTTTAAGGCTCGGTTCTAGGGCTTAGGGCTAGGGTTTAGGGGTCGGCATTAGGGTTCAGGGGTCGGCATTAGGGTTCAGGGCTCCGGGTTAGGGTTTAAGGCTCGGGTTAGGGTTTAAGGCTCGGTTCTAGGGCTTAGGGCTAGGGTTTAGGGGTCGGCATTAGGGTTCAGGGGTCGGCATTAGGGTTCAGGGCTCCGGGTTAGGGTTTAAGGCTCCGGGTTAGGGTTTAAGGCTCGGTTCTAGGGCTTAGGGCTAGGGTTTAGGGGTCGGCATTAGGGTTCAGGGGTCGGCATTAGGGTTCAGGGCTCCGGGTTAGGGTTTAAGGCTCCGGGTTAGGGTTTAAGGCTCGGTTCTAGGGCTTAGGGCTAGGGTTTAGGGGTCGGCATTAGGGTTCAGGGGTCGGCATTAGGGTTCAGGGCTCCGGGGTTAGGGGTTTAAGGCTCGGTTCCAGGGCTTAGGGCTAGGGTTTAGGGGTCGGCATTAGGGTTCAGGGGTCGGCATTAGGGTTCAGGGCTCCGGGTTAGGGTTTAAGGCTCCGGGTTAGGGTTTAAGGCTCGGTTCTAGGGCTTAGGGCTAGGGTTTAGGGGTCGGCATTAGGGTTCAGGGGTCGGCATTAGGGTTCAGGGCTCCGGGTTAGGGTTTAAGGCTCCGGGTTAGGGTTTAAGGCTCGGTTCCAGGGCTTAGGGCTAGGGTTTAGGGGTCGGCATTAGGGTTCAGGGGTCGGCATTAGGGTTCAGGGCTCCGGGTTAGGGTTTAAGGCTCCGGGTTAGGGTTTAAGGCTCGGTTCTAGGGCTTAGGGCTAGGGTTTAGGGGTCGGCATTAGGGTTCAGGGGTCGGCATTAGGGTTCAGGGCTCCGGGTTAGGGTTTAAGGCTCCGGGTTAGGGTTTAAGGCTCGGTTCTAGGGCTTAGGGCTAGGGTTTAGGGGTCGGCATTAGGGTTCAGGGGTCGGCATTAGGGTTCAGGGCTCCGGGTTAGGGTTTAAGGCTCCGGGTTAGGGTTTAAGGCTCGGTTCTAGGGCTTAGGGCTAGGGTTTAGGGGTCGGCATTAGGGTTCAGGGGTCGGCATTAGGGTTCAGGGCTCCGGGTTAGGGTTTAAGGCTCCGGGTTAGGGTTTAAGGCTCGGTTCTAGGGCTTAGGGCTAGGGTTTAGGGGTCGGCATTAGGGTTCAGGGGTCGGCATTAGGGTTCAGGGCTCCGGGTTAGGGTTTAAGGCTCCGGGTTAGGGTTTAAGGCTCGGTTCTAGGGCTTAGGGCTAGGGTTTAGGGGTCGGCATTAGGGTTCAGGGGTCGGCATTAGGGTTCAGGGCTCCGGGTTAGGGTTTAAGGCTCCGGGTTAGGGTTTAAGGCTCGGTTCTAGGGCTTAGGGCTAGGGTTTAGGGGTCGGCATTAGGGTTCAGGGGTCGGCATTAGGGTTCAGGGCTCCGGGTTAGGGTTTAAGGCTCCGGGTTAGGGTTTAAGGCTCGGTTCTAGGGCTT